>NC_090647.1:315232538-315532538 GCF_040937935.1 Hyperolius riggenbachi | reverse complement strand
AATCCAGTCAATGCTCTATTATTATTTTTATTAATTGATAGATGTGCTGCTATCTGTAAATTAATAAAAGATTAGTTTAAAAATACTTTTTTTATGAAGTAAAAGTTTTGTGCTTTTAATATCCTAGCTGCACAACGACGTATACAAGGTGGTTCAAAAGGAATCACTACAGCTATTTTCATCAGTTCCCACTTCCTTCTTCTTAACCTTGCTTATGTTATGCAGCTGGGATATTAAAAGCACAAAACTTTTACTTCATAAAAAAAGTATTTTTAAACTAATCTTTTATTAATTTACAGATAGCATGGGTATCTCTATCTACTAAAATAAAAGGAAAAAAAACAACAACATTGAGCAGATTCAAACTGGCAAGATTCATTTGGTAGACCAGTGCTTTACCACTGTGCTACACACCCTTTACTCAAGCCTGCACTAACAGTATTTAGATATCGCTTTGCAACCCTATGTGAATTAGCACCATCTATCGTTTTACTGTTTCACTGCAAGCACCACAGTGCAGCTTCAAGTGTACCCTGTAAGCAATGCCGGTAGCCGCAGAGACTAGTGGAGCTCTCGACCGCGGATGGATGAAGACTAACAGCGTGGTCATTTGCCTTGAGCTGACGAGGGCAGCCACCCAGCACCTATGGCTTCACATCGTGGAGAGCAAAGCAAGTAAGAAGCCAATAAACAAACAGGAGTTTATTCAGGGCAGTAATCTAAAAACGGTATTTACCGTTTTTATAACAACGGTAAATAGCGTTTTACTACATTACCATGCGCCATTTTTTCCCTGCGCCTCTTTTGGCTGTATCCTTTTTCATGTGTGGGAGATAATGTATGCTGCATTTCAACAAGTGTGAAGGGTAACGCTTTTGCACCTCAGCTACCTCGCTCTGAATCCCCCCACCTAATCGCTATTTGTCCAAATTTAATACAGATCCTGTGCTGGGGCATAGCAAAAGTTCCCCTTAAAATTAGAAAAAAAGAAAAATTGTTAGGATTCTGTTGGTCAGGGGGCGGCTGGTGATAGTGGGCCTAGGGCGGTAAAAAGTACAAATCCGGCCCTGTCTATTAGTACACTGTCGTTCCGAGCTCAATCTCCCCAAGCCCACACACCTCGCAGTTTCCTGCACAATGTGCAGTGACAGTAATATCGGGAACCATAAACGGGGAGTGAAAGGGACATTCTGAGGGATGGACTAGGGAAGGAGAACTACCACATCCTCCCCGCCCATAATCTATGTACTGCTCAGTTGAATATTATGGCTCAGCAGAGCAGGGACCATAGGGGGCGCTCGACTGTGATGATGGTGCTGTGAGATATGTCACAGTGCCACACATAAAACAGGATTAAAAGCACATAAAGCAGTAGCAGGAGTACTTTAAGAAGAGGGAAGCCTCTGGATCCTTTAGAGGCTTCCTGTGTCTTCCTGGAGACCACTGTGACTGCCTAGGACCCTGCATGAGCAGAGCCGTGCTGAGCCCAAGTATGACCATCCCTACGCAGTAACACAGAGCCGCTGTGCATAAAGAGGAGCACAGTCGCAATCAGAGTAACATGGGTGACATGTCAGTATAAAAAAATGAGGCTAAAATGGGTATTGTAACTACATTGCATTAACAGCAGGCATGGTCGGAAGAGCCAATTTCCGATTCCGCGGTAATTCCGCATACCGCCACTACCGAAATTCCGCTTCCGCTACATTCCGGTGGAATTCCGCTACATTCCGCGGAATTCCGCGGTATTCCGCCACGTGCACTTTCCGTATTTTTAAACGGACTTCCGTAATTTTTAAACGGATTTCCGTAAATTTAGGAGGAAACACTCAATCGCTCATTTGAAATATCTATTGTTAATAAAGTTGATTTGTATTTTGTAAATTTGGATAAAAAAAATGTTGAAACCGTTATTTTAGCGCAGTAACTCTCCGCTGATTATGATTGGTCAACTCATTCCGCATCTCCTGATTGGTCAATTCATTCCGATTCCGATTTTGCCGGAATTCCGAATTTCGGATTGCAAATTCCGAATTCCGGATTGCAAATTCCGAATTCCGCGGAACCATGCGGAAACCCCAATTCCGGCGGAATTTCGGAATTTTAGCTTCCGCGGAATTCGGAAGCCCATGCCTGATTAACAGTTATGTAAAGACGTTTTATCAGTGCTGATGTATAAAAACACCTATACTTTAAACCTATTTTAGTTAACATGAGCATTTCTAGGAGGAACTTTGCTGTATTTTGTATTCTTTTCACATAATGCTTCAGGCTTATTTTATCGAAGAAAGTTTAATTTTCACTTTTTTGCTGACAATACATTAAAGGCTATTGTATAGAAAAACGAGCAACCCAAAAAAAGTCATTCCTGGCTCAAACTTTCCACAGGAGTTTTAAAAGATACAACCAAAGGCTGAGCAATCAGCTGTAGATCTGCAAAAATCATACATGGGAAGTCATAGGGGACTTACTGAGCATTCTCTGTAGGATTGATTCACACTGTCCTGGGCGTGGCCCCATGTGGTACTGCATCCATACCTCACGGATGCTTTGTCATGCCCTAGTTGCATTGCAGGGTCCAGTGCAACTCCAGAGTGGATGTGCACCATTCACTGGATGAACAGCAACACAGTTTGCAGTTTGGAAAAGTTGAACCAATTAGATGTTTTTTCTACAGTGGACCACAATACTGGATAGTGAGCCAATACTGCAGTGGACATACAATGGACATCACACCCCCCACAATCTTAGATCAAAAGGACATAACACCTTGATCACCCCCAGAGTCCACCTCAAAACCTTTGGAGACAGAGCCTTTTGTCATGCTCCCCCTACACTTTGGAACTCCCTGCCACACCCAATCAGGACAGCTCCATCCCTGGAAGCATTTAAGTCTAAACTGAAAACCTACCTCTTCAGTCTGGCATTCATGAACATCTGACTATCTCCTCTGTAACACAACCCAGCCTGCAACCCTGTATTGATCTGAGACACAACTATGCCCTTTGAGTCCTATGGGAGAAAAGCGCTTTTCAAATTTTATTGTATTGTATTGTATATGTGAATGGTCCATTGGAAAACTATAGCTGTGATCTGCACACTGACTTTGTCGCGACAGATCCCAGTATGTTCCTTTGCCTTTGCATTTATTTTGCAAGACCAAGTGCAGGAGATTTTTGATGACCCATTTTGCAGGAGATGTCTCATAAGAAGGTCATAAAAACAGACTGGAAATGGCAGCTGAGAAGTTATCATTCTTGACTTCCAGCAACAATTTTGGTTTCCATTCCCATCAGGGACACAACCTGGCTGCACAGAAGTTGTATTTTTCTCCTTGCGTTTGTGTGGGCTTCCTCTGGGTATTATGGTTTCTTCTGATGTTCAAGGAAAAAAGATACACTCTGGTGAGTTAATCATCTTCCCGGGAGCAAAAAGTGTGATGGGGATGCAATACAAGGTTATCAGCTCCATTATAGGATGGCAAGAAATGTGACTTGCTCAATGTACTCTGTAAAGTGCTACATAATATGATAACACAATATAAAATTAAAAGAGAAATAAATAAATAAATATATATATATGTAATATATACACGCACGCACGCACGCACGCGCACACATTTACAGTTAGGTTCATGAATTATTGGATAGGAACAACTTTTTCTAATTTTGGTTCTGTACATTGCCACAATGAATTTTAAATAAAACAACTCAGATGCAGTTAAAATGTAGACTTTCTGTTTTAACCACTTAAAGGGAAGGTCCAAGCAAAAAAAAAAAAATGAGTTTCACTTACCTGGGGCTTCTACCAGCCCCATGCAGCCATCCTGTGCCCTCGTAGTCACTCACTGCTGCTCCAGTCCCCCGCTGGGAGCTTTCTGACCTCGGAGGTCAGGGCCGAATTGCATACATTTTTACACATTCCCGCTAGTGCAGGAACATTAACGCATACATTTTTACGTGTTAGTGGTGCAACGCGTAAATTTTTGTTCCTGCACTAGCTGGAATGCGTAAAAATGTATGCAATGTGGCCCTGACCTCCGAGGTCAGAAAGCTGCCAGCGGGGGACTGGAGCAGCAGTGAGTGACTACAAGGGCACAGGATGGCTACATGGGGCTGGTAGAAGCCCCAGGTAAGTAAAACTCATTTTTTTTTTTTTGCTTGAACCTTCCCTTTAAGCCCGAAGGGTTGTTCATTTTTTGCATCTGAGCAACTTTCATCTCCCATTCATTTGCCAATAACTTTATCACTACTCATCACAATTAATTGATCTATATCTTGTTTTTTCCGCCAACCAATAAGGCTTTCTTTGGGTGATATATTTTGCTAAAAATTATTTTATTCTAAATCCATTTTAACAGGAATATTAAGAAAGATATGGAAAAAATCATTATTTCTCAATTTTTGGCCATTATAGTTTGAAATTAATACATGCTGCCGTAATTAAAACCCATGTATTTTATTTGCCAATGTATCCCGCTTATTACACCATTTAAATGATGTCCCTATCACAATGTATGGCGCCGATATTTTATTTGGAAATAAAGGTGCATTTTTTCAATTTGCATCCATCACTATTTACAAGCCCATAATTAAAAAAATATATATTAATATACTCCTTTGACATGCATATTTAAAAAGTTCAGACCCTTAGGTAACTATTTATGTTTTGTTTTTTTAATTGTATTTTTTTTTAATTTTTTTTATTAAAAAATTTATTTGGGTAATTTTTGGTGTGGGAGGTGAACAGCTAATTTTAAATGTAAAATATTGTATGTATTTAATAACAAAAATGGATGTGGGTGTAGTTTTACTATTTGGCCACAAGATGGCCACAGTCAAAGAGTCCTGGAAGCATACAATCACGCTTCCAGGAACATGAATGAGGACGGGAAACTTTTTTTTAACTCACAAAAACCGCAGCCTCTGATAAGAGGCTGTCGTTTTTTCTGCGGGGGACTTCGATCAATGAATGGGAGCTATAATCTCATTCATTGATCGCTGGGCTAACAGCCGGTGGGAGTGCACGCAGCCTATCTGGACGAGAATGTTCCTCCAGATAGGCTTAATTGGTTAAATCAGTGGGGTGAAGAAAACAATTGCATACAAATGTGAGGCAACTAAAGTATTTTTCAACACAATCCTTTAATTTTAGGGGCTAAAAACTAATTGGACAATTGACTCAAAGGCTATTTCATGGGCGGCTGTGGGCAAGTCCAATGTTATGTCATTATCAGTTAAACAGTTAAAAGATCTGGAGGTGATTTGAGGTGTGGAGCTTGCATGTGGAAGATTTTACTGTGAACAGACAAAATGCGGTCAAAGGAGCCTTTATGAAGGGGAAAGAAGCCATCCTTGAGCTGCAAAAACAGAAAAAAATCAGAGAAATTGCTACCTTATTAGTGGCAACATCTATTTCTTGGTACATCTGGAGAAATAAAGCAAGCACTGGTGAACTCAGCAACACTAAAAGACCCAGACATCCCTGGAAGACAACAGTGGTGGATGATCACAGAATCCTTTTGATGGTGAAGAGAAACGCCTTCACAACATCCAACCAAGTGAACAACACTCTACAGGGGGTATCACTATCTATGTCTACTTTAAAAAGAAGTCTGCACATAAGTAAATACAGAGGGTGTACTGCAAGGTACACTTCTAAGCCTCAAGAATAGAAAGGCTAGGTTCATGGGCGTCCGCACATATGGCAAAACCGGGCATCTGCCCGCTGCCCCCCCCCCTGGCCGCGTGCCCGTGCAGCCAGCAGGAGGGGACAGCGCAGAGAAGAGAGAGAGCTATGGGCACAGTGGGGAAGGGCGGACTTCTCCCCCCCCCTTCCCTCACCTTAGGGGGCTCTCTCTCCCTCGCTGTCCCCTCCGGAATGAAGTGTGCACTGTGCAGCGGCTGGCAGCGGGCGGAACTTACCTCCTCTCGCTCCTGCGCCGGAAGTTCTGGTGCCGCACTCTGGTCTGGATCAGGCCAGAGTAGCGGCTAATCCATCCGGCGCGTGCGACGAGAGGAGGTAAGTTCCGCCCGCTGCCAGCCGCTGCACACTTCATTCTGGACTCCGGAGGGGACAGCGAGAGAGGGAGGGAGAGCCCCCTAAGGTGAGTGCCCATAGCTCTCCCTCTTCTCTCCGCTGCTCCCCTCCTCCTGCACACAGACATGGCCACTTTTTTTGGGGACATATCCCCCTGGCTACATATACTGGGACATATACCCCTGCCTACATATACTGGGACATATACCCCTGCCTACATATACTGGGACATATACACCTGCCTACATATAGTGGGACATATACCCCTGCCTACATATACTGGGACATATACACCTGCCTACATATACTGGGACATATACCCCTGGCTACATATACTGGGACATATACCCCTGCCTACATATACTGGGACATATACCCCTGCCTACATATACTGGGACATATACACCTGCCTACATATACTGGGACATATACCCCTGCCTACATATACTGGGACATATACACCTGCCTACAAATACTGGGACATATACCCCTGCCTACATATACTGGGACATATACCCCTGCCTACATATACTGGGACATATACCCCTGCCTACATATACTGGGACATATACCCCTGCCTACATATACTGGGACATATACCCCTGCCTACATATACTGGGACATATACCCCTGCCTACATATACTGGGACATATACCCCTGGCTACATATACTGGGACATATACCCCCTGCCTACATATACTGGGATATATACACCTGGCTACATATACTGGGACATATCCCCCTGGCTACATATACTGGGACATATACACCTGCCTACATATACTGGGACATATATTCCTGCCTACATATACTGGGACATATAAACCTGCCTACATATACTGGGACATATCCCCCTGGCTACATATACTGGGACATATACCCCCTGCCTACATATACTGGGACATATACACCTGCCTACATATACTGGGACATATACCCCTGCCTACATATACTGGGACATATACCCCTGCCTACATATACTGGGGACATATACCCCTGCCTACATATACTGGGGACATATACCCCTGCCTACATATACTGGGCACATATACCCCTGCCTACATATACTGGGCACATATACCCCTGGCTACCTGTTCTGGGGACATCTCTACCCCTGGCTACCAGTTCTGGGGACATCTATACCGCTGGCCACCTATTCTGGGGACACCTATAGACCTGGGGCTACCTATTTTTGGGGAACCACTGCTGTCAGATTGAGTGTATTTTGGGGAACTGCTGCCAGGTGAGAGGTGTCTACATATTAAGGGGGCATTCTGCCTATTTATGTGAAAAGCTGTCTATTTATGTGCCTTATGACTGCTGAATTTGTCTTGTTGCGGGCCTCATGGTTACTGACTTTGTCTTGTTGGGGGCCTCATGATTTGTTGGGGGCCTCAAGATTGCTGAATTTGTCTTGTTGGGGGCCTCATGATTGCTGAATTGTCTTGTTGGGGGCCTCATGATTGCTGAATTTGTCTTGTTGGGGGCCTCATGATTGCTGAGTTGGTCATGTTGGGGGCCTCATGATTGCTGAATTTGTCTTGATGGGGGGGGGGGGGGGGGGCTCATGATTGCTGAATTTGTCTTGTTGGGGGTCACATGATTGCTAACTGCGAGACTATGGAAAAAGCTGAATCATCATCATATGAGACAATAGCATTAAACCTACTTTTTCCGCTTTTTAAAACAGAAAATGAAACTGGGAGGTTCTAAAAAAATGAATAATTTTTTCCAGGAGTACGATGGATGAAATTGTTTATCTTCACAGTTTATTTTCAACTTAATTTTCCATAATGTTCATGTATGAGTTAAAACGTTTGTATTTAGTTTAAATTGCTGTTGGCACTTTGTGATAGTAAAGTGACTTTGCAGTTTGGACACTCGACCTCCAAAAGGTTCGCCACCACTGTCCTAATCTAATGTCCCACCATTGCTTAGTTCATGTAAACTTGTCTCCACCCACGACCACACCCACATTCTGGTTCATGACCACACCCATTTTTCGGCGCGGCGCGCGTATTTTTTGCACACAACACCAGCCCGGATTTTTGCTCCCCACTTTTTGCCCCCCCCCCCTGGAAAATTTTCTGCGGACGCCCATGGCTAGGTTGGACTTTGCTAAAGAACATCTAAAAAAAGTGAGAACAGTTCTGGAAAATCATTCTTTGGACAGATGAAACTAAGATCAACCTCTACCAGAATGATGGCAAGAAAAAACCCTAGTGAAGGTGTGGAATAGCTCATTATCCAAAGCATACCACATCATCTGTAAAACACGATGTAGGCAGTGTGATGACTTGGGCATGCATGGCAGCCAGTGGCAGTGGGACACTAGTGTTTATTGATGATGTGACAAGCAGCAAAATGAATTATGAGGTATTCAGAGACATACTGTCTACTCAAAACCAGCTAAATGCAGTCAAATTGATTGGGCGATGACACAGATGGACAATGACCCAAAACATACAGCCAAAGCATCCCAGGAGTTTATTAAAGCAAAGAAGTGTAAAATGCTTGAATGGCCAAGTCAGTCATCTAATCTTAACCTATTAAGCATGCACTTCACTTGTTTCAGACTAAACAAAAAAAAGACCCACAAACAAACAGCAACTGAAAGCCACTTCATTAAAAGCCTTGCAGAGCATTTAAAAGATGAAACCCAGCATGTGATGTCCATGGGTTCAAGATTCAGCCTGCCATTGCCAGCAAAGGGTTTTCAACCAAGTATTAGAAATTAAAATTTTATTTCCAGTTATTTTATTTGTCCAAATTTGTTTTTGAGCCCATGAAATGAAGGCATTGTGTTTAGTCACCTCATATTTTTATGCACAGAACCAAAATTAGACAAAGTCTATATATTGTATCATGTTGTTGTCGAACTTCCTAAAGATAAAAATGACTAGGAGATAAAACTATGCACGCATTGTTGAAGTTATTTGCACTATATGTATAATCTATCCAAAATCCATGTAATTTAAGACAAGCTTAAAGTGTACCCGAGTTGATACATGACATAATGAGATAAATATGTGCATGTACAGTACAAAACCAGGGCCGGATTTACCATTGATTACAGTAGGCACGTGCCTACAGGCGGAAAGCATTTGAAAGGCGGCTTATTAGCCGCCTGCATGTTCCTTCTCTAGATCATATATTGAAGCTGCGTGATAACAGGCTCCGCAGACTCCGCCTCCCGTGACAAGGAAAGGAGCGAGTGCAGGGGGAAGATGTGTGTGCGTATGGAGGCAGACAAGTGTGGGCTGGTGTGCAGCGGCCCCCTTCTTCCAGGCTTGTGTATGTGAGAGGGAGCCGCTGGGGCAGCAGATGAGCCTGCACTGTAAGAAAAAAAAACAAAAAAAAAAACCAGCGACTTCCAGCGATCTCCTCTCCAACACAGGCGGCAGGGATTCAGCTCTGTTTCCTGCACGGGACAGTTCAGTGTCACTGGGCAGCGGCTGTGCGCTTTCCAGGAGCAGAGGTGGTGAGAGGGAGGAGGGGGGCTCACATTCCTAGCTACTAGAGGGGCTCTGCTTTCACAGGGAGGGGAAGAGTAGCATTAGCTTTCTTATGGCCATGTCTAGTTTTCACAATGGAGACTGGCTGCAGAGCACCCTATAGTATATATTAGGCCAGCTTACTCACAAGGGGTGCAGGATGCTAATTGTGAATTTGAGCAAATGGGTTTAGCACTGCAGGCTTGCTACTTCACTGAAGTCTCTTCTGGCAAGCATCCCTCTGACTCTGACACCAGCAACCTGTAGCTTCAGGGTAGATATATGGACATTTTTTTTGTGTTGTGTGGGACTTCTAGTGCTCCAACAGCTGGATGTTTTTCAGGCTGCTAGACTTGCACTGCAGCTCCTAGCATCATCTGCACCACTCAGGTGAAACTACTGTATAACTGCTAAGTTAAATCTTCAGTGGGCAGCACAGTGGCGTAGTAGTTAGATTTGTATTTAGTCGTTGTGACATGTATTATCTGCTTGTTGTTGGAAATATCATCCTATATTTCGTTAATTCTATGTGTCATTGGAAATATCTGCGCATTGTTGGTATTCTATACTTGTTTTTGGTAATTTATGCATTATCCTCTGTGGTTTTATCGAATAAGAAAAAGGGGCCGTGATGTGAGGGGCGTGGCCTAAGTTAAGGGGTGGGGTTTAGGGCGCCAGAGCTTTTGTGCCTATAGGCTCCTGAGCTGTAAATCCGGCCCTGTACAAAACATAATAATAGCCAGGCTATTTTATTTTGCTGCCTGAAAGAGTTGATTTCAAGGAATGGAAGTGACAGCTTCTGTCTTGTCGATAGCTTGTTGGAAATACTGTATAGTAAACATCACTGATAAGCAAGTTACAGCCATAAAAGTTTTCCTGGCACAATACAACTTCTGAGGGCAGGGAGAGATAAAATATATCAACTATTTACCTTTTTCTAACTCCCCAGGTGTGTTTCTTACTCTGTACAGCACCATGGAATATGTTGGCGCTTTATAAATGAATGATAATAATTCCTGCTCCAAGCCACAGGTGACTGGGGTAATCCAAAAGTATTGATAGCTATTTACCTATATGTCAGACAACACTTGTAAAGTCTTGTGATCATCACAATCTGATCGTTAAATGGTATGGCTGCAATCTATCACTTTTATTTGACTGACCCATTCATATGCATACCTGCATGTATCTCTTGAAATACAGAAAAATCCAATGTGTGACCTAAACAACTAAAAACAGCAATATGTATATGATAATCGCATCTTTTACTAAGCAGATGCCCAACTATATTGGATGCAGCTCTGTTATTCTGCAATCAGCACAGTTTATATACTACATTGTATTTATTGATACATTTGCAACATTTACTAATTTATGCCACTTAGATTTCTTGCCGATCAATATTTGCTTTCCAGTTACTTTATAGACAGCTAGATAATGTTAGCTGAGGCCTGATTCCACAGCCTGCATATTAATCCTGCAGCTACTCCACAAGTGACTAGGGACAGCGCAGACACTGCCCAATAATCATTACAGTCACAACAAAAATAAAAACAACTTAAAGGTGCATTTACACAGAAGTTCCAGAAGTTCAAGACAATGAGAATATTAGCTCCAATTATCTACAGAAGTTAAAAGTTAAATGAAGAGGTCTGTATTTCATCGATTCCACTCACACTGGAGAGCTCTGCGCAATTACTAGTCTTGCATTGATTATGAGTATCTATCTGCAGTAAGATATACAAAAACAGACTGCTGTGTTCTACTTCATATAGCCCAAGATCAATGTGTTTTCTGACTCACCAAATGATATATAGCCAAAACATGGGCCACAGCTCGGATGCTGCCGCTGGAGCTTGCAGAAGCCTCAATCTTTTTAGCTGCCATGTCTTTCTCTGTGCTTGGTCACTGTTACTGAGAACTTGTTTGATGCACAAATTCTGCTCAATTTCCTTCCTGTTCTCACTTTGCTTAACACAGATGAGGAGTTGATAACCAATTAGATTATATCTGCACACAACACATATAGAAACTGTAAAAGGGATGTAGAATATAAATGCTGCATCATTGTACGACCTTATATATATTAGTACTGTGTGTTTTATGTATGTAGGTATATGCACAGCATGTTCATATTCATAAGTATCAATATTTTCCTCAATTATATATCCTTGGGCAAAAGGGTATGAAATTTTATTTTTTATTTTTTCTTCTTTACTGTTTTTTTTCTGCTTTCCATTGTTGTATCCACACATGCTTAGGTTAATATGAACCTAAAGTGAAAAACAAATTGCCCATTTACATTCCTGGGGCTTCTTCCAGCCCCCTGAAGTCTTCATGCTCCCTCGCCGTGACTCCACTCTCTGCACATGCGCTGCATTGGTAGCGTCCATCCTCTATAGCGCTTCCACAGCCCAAGTGTTCTGTGCACACAGTAGCATTTTTTGCTTAGTGTGCAAGCACAGAGCGCTACTGTAGCGTTGGAGGAGGCGCGCAGTATGGGACCACGCTCTCAACATTGGAGGGGACACCGGAGGAACGATGGAGTGTGGTAAGATGGTGAGAGACCAGGAAGACTTGAAGTGGCTGGAAATAGCCCCAGGTAAGTAAATGGACTTTTTTTCACTTTAGATTTACCTTAAATATATATCGCTCTTCTGGAGTATTTTATTATACAGTAGAGCATTCATGTGTTTGATGACTGACCTCTGAAGAAGTCCATAAGCCGGGATCAATTCATTTGGGCGCTAATCCAGGGAGGTGTCTAATATGTGCCAATGCAAAATCGGTACTCAGGTGCCAAGACAGTAAGTTGGATATTCAAAGTATAGTTAGACTAGCGGATTGGGTATTAGTAGCCAATTGCCTAGTACTTGCAATAGCTGATCAGTAACTACATCAATTTGTAGTTTGGGCATTTGTGCGCCAGGGGTTAGTGGTAGGGATTAGGATGGGAGGTTAGTGTTAGACATTAGTAGATGAAGTCAGTGTTAGGCATTTGGAAAGGGCTTTGTGTTAAGCATTAGAAGGAAGGGTTGGGGCGAGACTAGGGGCCAGGTAAATTTATAGTAAAATATTGATAATATTACATTACTGATATGTAACTATCAGCATCACCTGGCGCCCAATTAAACTGGCAGTGCCACAATATGTACTCCCATAAGCCAACTTCCTTTCTGCTTTAAATCATCAACAAATGATATAAATCTATTTTCATTTGTGCATATACAGTACATCGGTATAAGAGCCTAACAAACCTTATTATAATGTATTTGTGTTGTTAGCAGGGATGAATTAAAGCAAACCTGAATTAAGCTTTCCTCATGTCATTTCTTCATGTCTACATGACCAGAACATGTTTTCAATCACTACTGCACATTACAATCTCTGTGTAACCCCATTTATACAGAAGGTCAAGGTCACTTACTTCACAGCAGTGGCATAGCTAGAGGCTATGGGACCCCAAAGAAACATTTTTATGGAGTCTTTAGATCTAGGCATTCTTGAGCAAGGCCACCTGCCCCTACCTTATGGATATGAGGTGACTGGGCAATTTACATTTCCATGCAGTGTACACAGAGTATAGTCCATGGGCACTGAGAGAAAGTCAGAAGGTAGAGAAACAAAGGAAAGTTAATAGTGAACACATCAAGTACCACCTGGACCACCTCATCTCCAAGGCACCATAGCAGTTGCTATGGCTGCTATGGCTATTGCTACGCTCCTGCTACACAGAGGAGGTAGGGGAAGAGTTCCAAGGCAGCAATCATCATTTATTAGTGGCCTTAAAGTGCAGCATTTTTCATAGCAGTTAAAGAAAGCATTTCATTATAAGTTTAAAGACTTAATTTAGCTTTCGTGATTTTCCATTGTTATTTAAGGTGAGTAGGAGACTTGATGCTGTTGTGCCACAGAAGTTCCTTTTGGAAATGTTAGTCATTTGACAGGGGTGTTACTCAGCTAGATAACAGTTCTTGCTCTTCAGGAGCTTCATGATGGGCTGGAATTCAACACACCTTTTGATGACATGGTTCAAACAGTCATCTGAAAGAAATAAATAAAAACAAAATAAAATAACACTATGACTCTTTAAAATATGAAATAAAACACTATCCAAATGCAGTGACAATGGCATGCTCAGATTTTGAGAAGTGAGTCTGGCCAAGAACTCTTCAATATCCATAGTGCCATATTACTCCATGCCATGCACTGATGAGGATCAACCAAGATGAAACAGTCTGTATGCGTGTTGGATTAGTTTGGCTCTGTAATATTAACAAGCTGACACATCATTGCATTCCAGCATCTGGAGGTGTGTTTAGCTATCAGGGACAGCAAAGAGATGCTTTGCATATTCAGCAGTGAGGCATTGTGGGACTCCTCAGAGCCCACTCCAACCTGAATAATTGCAAATGCCTTCTGTTTAAAGAAGACAAACTTCTGTTTTGCACCCACCTTGTAGCTCAGTAGAGACTGAAGGCCACACCACCCTTTCAGCTTCTTTATTGTTCTGCAACTGAAGAAGCTTCATCGTCTTCTTAATAAGTATTTGTTTAACAAGCTGAACAATTAACGGGTATCCACTTTTACGCTAAACATCCTAGTTTCAGCCTAGTCCTAGTTTCAGCATCGGAAAACTCCCTCCCTATCTCTATATATTGTTGTATATTGGTATGTAGCCCCACCCTTCTGGTGATGCTTAGCCTAGGCAGTTCACCTATTCAGAATCCTCCTCCCAGCGCATTATGAGAAACCAGGTATTATTTCTACTGGCTTTGGAACACACAGTAAGCAGCCATTCCGCAGTGATGAACCTAGCAGTAAAGCTGAGAGAACACAGAAAACAAGAAACCAGGAAAGGGTGAGGAACGATTTTACAGTGGGCAAACACTGACTAAATGATATAAAATATAAATATTGTAAAAAAATAAAATAAAATTATGAATTACGCTATTTTCAGAACAGTTCCTCTTTAATAAAGATTGTATATTTAATTATATTAGGTAACAGTCACAAGGTGATAAGCAGGGCCGGATTTGTACTCTTTACTGCCCAAGGCCACTGTCACCAGCCGTCCCCCTTCAGTATAGGTAGCGAAATGACCCCTACCCCCTACCCTCCAGTATAGGTAGCCAGATGACCCCCTCCCCTCCTTCCCTCTAGTATAGGTAGCCTGAAGACCCCTCTCTCCTTTCCCTCCAGTATATGTAGCCAGATGACTCCTCCTCCCTTTCTCTCCAGTATAGGTAGCCAGATGACTCCCTTAATCCCTTCCCTCCCCCCCTCCTTTCAGTATAGGTAGCCAGCTCACCTTTACACCACAGCAACCATCAGTGTCATTAATTTCTCCGCTCATCTCCAGTGCAGAAGCTTCCTCTTCCTTTCTGTCTCCAATGCTGCCCAAGTCCATAGCCACCGGCCACAATGCAAATGTGTACAGAGAGAAAGGTGGCTGCTACAGAGGCAGCTAGCAGCAGAGTACCGCAGTCAGGTGCTCGCCTGATCGCCTTTCATTGCAAGCTTGCAAATGCTGCACCAGTTTCAGCCTGCTGCTTTGGTGCCCTTGATTCTGTGGTGCCCTAGGCCATGGATGAGGTGGCCTTGGCCTAAATCCGGCCCTGGTGGTGAGACTGCCTATAATGCAGCCTACAGATGTCCATACAGTTATTGTCACCCGCAGTGATAAAATAATTGATTCCTGTCTGAAAAGAATTGAAGAAGAAATTGAAGAAAAGAATTAAAAAGAATCAATTCCTACCACACACTGCAAATCAATTTTCCATAGATTCCTATAGGGACTATATGAAGAATCAATCAAACTCCTGTGTGGCACTGTTCAATGCAGTGTAACATCATGGGCTGACGATCTACTTATGCTACTGCTCCACTCCCCAACTAACCTAGATCTTCCATCCTGTCTGGTCTGGTCAATACTTTAGATCGATATTTGGTCAATATCAATCAAAAGTCGATTGATCGGACATAGTGGGGGAGTCAAAAAATAAATCTGCCAGGAATCAAATGGGGAAATCAATAAGTGCATGGCTTACTACCACTCCAGATATGCTTTAATAGGCAATGTTTTTTACAAGATTAGAGGTATATGTCGGTATTTTATGTCATTTAAAACTCAGATAACAGTGGTCTTTAGCAACCACTAGAACAACGGCTGTGCACTAAAGGAAAGACATGAAAAAGTATGTTTGTGATATGCCAGTTATGCTGTTGGTGATAGTAAGGTTCCTTTTTTCTTTTTTATGGAACAAGCACACTTTTCACAGAACTCTTGCAGCACTTTGCTATCACTCCTCCATCACAGTTAAACTGAAGCTTTACCAATTACCACAAGTCTCAAAAAGTAACAGGGCTCAGTGATCAATTTACAGCTAGTACGTTCAACAAACGTTTAATTAAGTCACAGCCATGGGACTGTACAGTGTGAAGACTTTGATGGTTATCATAAGCAAAAAGTAAAAATATGTAGACTTGTAAAATGATGAGTGTTTATGCTTGGCTGAAAATGATCATTCTATGTTCCCAATTCTCCATCAACATTAGGACATTCCAAGTGGACACCTCTCCCTCTGTTGCAGCTGCACATAGAGGCTTCTTGTCTTCAGCCTACATAGCTAACACAGGCTCTAGTTTGAATTGTGCAAATGAGTGAGCCCTCTGTGTCTGTGGAATCTGCACATTCCTCTGCCCCTACTGGTGGGTTAGCTGATCAGTGAGGTAGGAAATAGCTGGGGCCCGGGAGACCTTCACAGTTGTTTGTTTAGGGAAAAGCATCCAACAGCCCTTGGAAGATTTTCTCAATCTATGACTTGTCCTCCTGACTTGAATGAGTCTCGTATCCCATTACTCTGCCTGGTGTACAGGTAGCATACCTACCATTTCTGTGCAAGCTTAAGAACATCTTGGGTGTGACAGTCTGGACTGTACATATCCGGGATTGCGGATTCTGCACAGACTAGCAAGGTTCATAGACAGGATCCCCTTGTTTATTCTCTATGATATTAATCCTGAATGAATTCATCCTTAAGGGCAAAACATCTGAATCACTGCACCTTTGTAAATGAAGAAAGCACAGTAAAATCGAAGGCTTAGGGGAGATACGTGAAACAAGGGAAAATATTCAGTCATTTTATTTTCAGGAGGGGGAAAAAATCAATAATTTAGTAATCTCTTTGCTTCTGGTTATCATAAATAAAATAAAGGCACACAGGCTATATTTTGTAAATCCACATTTCAATATTTTCAGCGGCAGTGAGCAGCCTTTGTTTTTCAGGCGACGTGGTGGATATCAAACCAATCAAACCTTTTCTATCATTCCACAATGCCTGTCACCATAGAGTCCCATTCCATTACCATATAGATGCACAGGCTGCAACACAACCAATACTGATGTTCATATCCCACACCTCTGTGCTGATTTAATAAGGGAAAGAGAAAAGAGCACAATGTGTTGTTCTGGTCAGGTCAGTTAGGTATCAGAGGGGAGAATCCACATGGAGAGAGATGGAAGATGTCATATTTATTTTAGGCTTTATTATTTTTTATTTATTGGTGGTTTGACATCAATTTTAAATCATCTATACAAACTTAAAAAACAAGCTGTAGTTACAAAATGACCAACGTTCTATCATTTTGTCGACCTTAAAATAAAGCAACCTAAATAATCCATTCCTCTACATAAAGTGAACTTGTCCTGAGATAGATGTTTAGGCTGCTGTGCAAATGTTTACATTTAATACAATGCATCTTGAGGTTGGTGTAAATTTCAGCTACAGAGTACGTATTATGGTGCCACCGGTGAGCTGAATGATGGCTCACCCTGCTGCCACTCAAATCCCTGGCAGCGTTAAATACTATTAGGAGGGAGGTGCAATTCGGGGTCTGACTATTGCTAGATCCCGAATTACTCTTGCACAGGGCAGCAGCATAGCGCTAGTGCTATGACAGTGCTTAGCTTCGGCGCTCGGGGCTGATCGACAAAATAACCTGCTAAACAGCTACAGGTGTCTCCTTTCACTCTTGGCCCACCATTATTGGTGATAGTATTATTGTTCACCTCCATGGCTACATGTAACCAATCAGCCCAGTGAAAACACCTTTCTGACACCTAGCCCTAGACTATCCCCAACACTAACATTTCCTAATGCCTAACCTCCATTGTAACATTAGATACAACAGCTTTGAACAGAGGTGCCAATGTAGGCTAAAACCATCTAAAAACAGTTTAAAAGGGGGAAGTTACAACAAAATAACATTTATATGCAACTCCAGTATGCATACTGTTAAAGTGGTTACCTGGCTGGTAACCCATATTTGTGAGTATATACACTATCGTCTAATAATTGATATACTAATCTACTACACTATATTGGTCTCTTGGTCTTCTTTTCTTTACATCCATCGTAACATTAACCTCTTAAAGTGGACCTGATCTCTTGCACAGAACCGAAGAGAAACATAGAGAAATGTTGGTAACAGTAAAAAAGGGTGCAGGAGGCTAGTGGACAAATCGGGCGCCGCCATTCACTCCCATAATAAATATTGTTTAATGGGCGCCCAACAGGAAAAAAGGGCGCCGAAGAAAAATAATGTTTTAAAAGCGGCGCCCGGAGACTTTTAATGTTTTATAACTGCTTCTCATGATTACACATTATTTAATGATTTATACATTTTTTAATATTATTTTTAAACGAAAAACAGTGCAATATTTTTTAAAACATTATTTTTAAACGAAAAAAAAGGTACAATTTTTTTTTTTACATTATTTTTAAACGAAAAACCACACAATATTTTTGTGAAACGTTATTAATGCTTATCACAGGGGGGTCTTAGGTTTAGGCACCACCAGGGGGGTCTTAGGTTTAGGCACCATCGGGGGGGTCTTAGGTTTAGGCACCACCAGGGGGGGGTCTTAGGTTTAGGCACCACCAGGGGGGTCTTAGGTTTAGGCACCACCAGGGGGGTCTTAGGTTTAGGCACCACCAGTGGGGTCTTAGGTTTAGGCACCACCAGGGGGGTCTTAGGTTTAGGCACCATCGGGGGGGTCTTAGGTTTAGGCACCACCAGGGGGGGTCTTAGGTTTAGGCACCACCAGGGGGGTCTTAGGTTTAGGCACCACCAGGGGGGTCTTAGGTTTAGGCACCACCAGGGGGGTCTTAGGTTTAGGCACCAATACAGGCGTCTAGGGGTTAGGGGTAGGTACAGGGAGGGTTACTTACTCATTTTTTTTAAACCTTATTATACGTTTCACTTTTTAAACAGAAGATTAACGTTTTCACAATTGCCGATTTCATGCACATTATTTAATGATTTATAACTTTATAAAACATTATTTTTAAACGAAATATAGTACATTATATTTTTAAACGTTATCCATGTTTATCGTTTAAAACCCCGCGCCCTTTTTTCCTGACGCCCCTTTTTAACATACGCAGAAATGTTACCTGTATGTATTTAGAGAGTTTAGCCTGTCTAATAACCCCTCATTTGTGTCTAATCACAAGTTGTAATTTGATCTCTTCCTGTGTCACATGACTGCCAATGGCAGAGATGGCAGATAAGCTCATTTGAAAGTACAGGCTGTAAACAATATGTCTGCTTCCATGAATCAGGAAGTAGAAACAGTGCAGATGTATTTTAGGATTTGTATCGGCTGTAACAAAGAAATGGTTTTTGTTTGAAGTTTATTGTGCTGTTGTGTATCTTTTTAGCACAGAGAGAACGTGCTGAGTTCAGGTCCGCTTTAATGATGCCTAACTTTAACCACTTGAGGACCTAGGGCTTTCTACCCCTTAAGGACCGGCCACTTTTTTTCCATTCAGACCACTGCAGCTTTCACGGTTTATTGCTCGCTCATACAACCTACCACCTAAATGAATTTTGGCTCCTTTTCTTGTCACTAATAAAGCTTTCTTTTGGTGCTATTTGATTGCTCCTGCGATTTTTACTTTTTATTATATTCATCAAAAAAGACATGAATTTTGGCAAAAAAATGATTTTTTTACACACAATTGTCCATTTACAGAGATCTTTCTCCCACTCAGCATGGGTATGTGTAAAAATACACCACAAAACACATTATACTACTTCTCCTGAGTACGGCGATACCACATGTGTGGCACTTTTTTGCACCCTAACTGCGCTAAAGGGCCCAAAGTCCAATGAGTACCTTTAGGATTTCACAGGTCATTTTTTGAAATTTCGTTTCAAGACTACTCCTCACGGTTTAGGGCCCCTAAAATGCCAGGGCAGTATAGGAACCCCACAAATGACCCCATTTTAGAAAGAAGACACCCCAAGGTATTCCGTTAGGAGTATGGTGAGTTCATAGAAGATTTTATTTTTTGTCAAAAGTTAGCGGAAAATGACACTTTGTGAAAAAACACAATTAAAATCAATTTCCGCTAACTTTTGACAAAAAATAAAATCTTCTATGAACTCACCATACTCCTAACGGAATACCTTGGGGTGTCTTCTTTCTAAAATGGGGTCATTTGTGGGGTTCCTATACTGCCCTGGCATTTTAGGGGCCCTAAACCGTGAGGAGTAGTCTTGAAACGAAATTTCTCAAAATGACCTGTGAAATCCTAAAGGTACTCATTGGACTTTGGGCCCTTTAGCGCAGTTAAGGTGCAAAAAAGTGCCACACATGTGGTATCGCCATACTCGGGAGAAGTAGTACAATGTGTTTTGGGGTGTATTTTTACACATACCCATGCTGGGTGGGAGAAATACCTCTGTAAATGGACAATTGTGTGTAAAAAAATCAAAAGATTGTCATTTACAGAGGTATTACTACACCCCAAAACACATTATACTACTTCTCCCGAGTACGGCGATACCACATGTGTGGCACTTTTTTGCACCCTAACTGCACTAAGGGGCCCAAAGTCCAATGAGTACCTTTAGGATTTCACAGGTCATTTTTGTTTCAAGACTACTCCTCACGGTTTAGGGCCCCTAAAATGCCAGGGCAGTATAGGAACCCCACTAATGACCCCATTTTAGAAAGAAGACACCCCAAGGTATTCCGTTAGGAGTATGGTGAGTTCATAGAAGTTTTTATTTTTTTGTCACAAGTTAGCGGAAATTGATTTTAATAGTTTTTTTTCACAAAGTGTCATTTTCCTCTAACTTGTGACAAAAAATAAAATCTTCTATGAACTCACCATACTCCGTACGGAATACCTTTGGGTGTCTTCTTTCTAGAATGGGGTCATTTGTGGGGTTCCTATATTGCCCTGGCATTTTAGGGGCCCTAAACCGTGAGGAGTAGTCTTGAAACCAAATGTCGCAAAATGACCTGTGAAATCCTAAAGGTACTCATTGGACTTTGGGCCCCTTAGCGTACTTAGGGTGTAAAAAAGTGCCACACATGTGGTACCGCTGTACTCAGGAGAAGTAGTATAATGCGTTTTGGGGTGTATTTTTACACATACCCATGCTAAGTGGGAGAAATATCTCTGTAAATGACAATTGTTTGATTTTTTTACACACAATTGTCCATTTACATAGAAATTTCTCCCACCCAGCATGGGGATGTGTAAAAATACACCCCAAAACACATTATACTACTTTTCCTGAGTACGGCGGTACCACATGTGTGACACTTTTTTGCAGCCTAGGTGCGCTAAGGGGCCCTATTCACAGGTCATTTTGAAGCATTTGTTTTCTAGACTACTCCTCGCGGTTTAGGGCCCCTAAAATGCCAGGGCAGTATAGGAACCCCACAAGTGACCCCATTTTAGAAAGAAGACACCCCAAGGTATTCCGTTAGGTGTATGGCGAGTTCATAGAAGATTTTATTTTTTGTCACAAGTTAGTGAAAAATGACACTTTGTGAAAAAAAAACAATAAAAATTAATTTCCGCTAACTTTTGACAAAAAATAAAATCTTCTATGAACTCGTCATACACCTAACAGAATACCTTGGGGTGTCTTTTTTTCTAAAATGGGGTCACTTGTGGGGTTCCTATACCGCCCTGGCATTTTACAGGCCCAAAACCGTGAGTAGTCTGGAAACCAAATGTCTCAAAATGACTGTTCAGGGGTATAAGCATCTGCAAATTTTGATGACAAGTTGTCTAACAGGGCGAATTTTGTGGAACCGGTCATAAGCAGGGTGGCCTTTTAGATGACAGGTTGTATTGGGCCTGATCTGATGGATAGGAGTGCTAGGGGGGTGACAGGAGGTGATTGATGTGTGTTTTAGGGGGTGGTTAGAGGGGAAAATAGATGCAATCAATGCACTGGGGAGGTGATCGGAAGGGGGTCTGAGGGGGATCTGAGGGTTTGGCCGAGTGATCAGGAGCCCACACGGGGCAAATTGGGGCCTGATCTGATGGGTAGGTGTGCTAGGGGGTGACAGGAGGTGATTGATGGGTGTCTCAAGGTGTGATTAGAGGGGGGAATAGATGCAAGCAATGCACTGGCGAGGTGATCAGGGCTGGGGTCTGAGGGCATTCTGAGGGTGTGGGCGGGTGATTGAGTGCCCTAGGGGCAGATAGGGGTCTAATCTGATAGGTAGCAGTGACAGGGGGTGATTGATGGGTAATTAGTGGGTGTTTAGGCTAGAGAATAGATGGAAACACTGCGCTTGGGTGGTGATCTGATGTCGGATCTGCGGGCGATCTATTGGTGTGGGTGGGTGATCAGTTTGCCCGCAAGGGGCAGGTTAGGGGCTGATTGATGGGTGGCAGTGACAGCGGGTGATTGATGGGTGGCAGTGACAGGGGGTGATTGATGGGTGGCAGTGACAGGGGGTTATTGATGGGTGATTGATAGGTGATTGACAGGTAATCAGTGGGTTATTACAGGGGAGAACAGATGTAAATATTGCACTGGCGAATTGATAAGGGGGGGTCTGAAGGCAATCTGAGCGTGTAGGCGGGCGATTGGGTGCCCGAAAGGGGCAGATTAGGGTCTGATCTGATGGGTAACAGTGACAGGTGGTGATAGGGGGTGATTGATGGGTGATTGATGGGTAATTAGTGGGTGTTTAGAGGAGAGAATAGATGGAAACACTGCGCTTGGGTGGTGATCTGATGTCGGATCTGCGGGCGATCTATTGGTGTGGGTGGGTGATCAGTTTGCCCGCAAGGGGCAGGTTAGGGGCTGATTGTTGGGTGGCAGTGACAGGGGGTGCTTGATGGGTGATAGGTGATTGGCAGGTGATTGACAGGTGATCAGTGGGTTATTACAGGGAAGGACAGATGTAAATATTGCACTGGCGAATTGATAAGGGAGGGTCTGAGGGCAATCTGAAGGTGTAGGCGGGTGATTGGGTGCCCGCAAGGGGCAGATTAGGGTCTGATCTGATAGGTAACAGTGACAGGTGGTGATAGGGGGTGATTGATGGGTGATTGATGGGTAATTAGTGGGTGTTTAGAGGAGAGAATAGATGTAAACGCTGCGCTTGGGTGGTGATCTGATGTCGGATCTGCGGGCGTTCTATTGGTGTGGGTGGGTGATCAGATTGCCCGCAAGGGGCAGGTTAGGGGCTGATTGTTGGGTGGCAGTGACAGGGGGTGATTGATGGGTGATAGGTGATTGGCAGGTGATTGACAGGTGATCAGTGGGTTATTACAGGGAAGAACAGATGTAATTAATGCACTGGTGAATTGATAAGGGGGGGGTCAGAGGGCAATCTGAACGTGTGGGCGGGTGATTGGGTGCCCGGCCCGCAAGGGGCAGATTAGGGTCTGATCTGATAGGTAAAAGTGACAGGTGGTGATAGGGGGTGATTGATGGGTGATTGATGGGTAATTAGTGGGTGTTTAGAGGAGAGAATAGATGTAAACAATGGATTTGGGAGGTGATCTGATGTCGGATCTGCGGGCGATCTATTGGTGTGGGGGGGTGATCAGATTGCCCGCAAGGGGCAGGTTAGGGGCTGATTGATGGGTGGCAGTGACAGGGGGTGATTGACGGGTGATTGACGGGTGATTGACAGGTGATTGACAGGTGATTGACAGGTGATCAGGGGGATAGATGCATACAGTAAACAGGGGGGGGGGGTCTGGGGAGAATCTGAGGGGTGGGGGGTGATCAGGAGGGGGCAGGGAGCAGGGGGGGGGGGATAAAAAAAAATAGCGTTGACAGATAATGACAGGGAGTGATTGATGGGTGATTAGGGGGGTGATTGGGTGCAAACAGGGGTCTGGGGGGTGGGCAGGTGGGGGGTCTGATGGGTGCTGTGGGCGATCTGGGGCAGGGCCGGAGAAATCAGTGTGCTTGGGTGCAGACTAGGGTGGCTGCAGCCTGCCCTGGTGGTCCCTCGGACACTGGGACCACCAGGGCAGGAGGCAGCCTGTATAATACACTTTGTAAACATTACAAAGTGTATTATACACTTTGTATGCGGCGATCGCGGGGTTAACATCCCGCCGGCACTTCCGTATAGCCGGCGGGATGTTGCGGCGGGCGAGCGGTGACAGTAGCCGGCGGAGGATCGCGTCACGGATGACGCGATCGCTCCGCCCATGCCCTTAGAAGGACCGCCGCCTCTGTGGGTGAGCCGGTCATTCAGGGCTCCACTTCCCGGCCGCCCCTGTGCGTTAGGCGGTCGGGAAGTGGTTAACCTCCTGTCTTAAAGTGAACCTTAAGTCCTAAAAAAATGAAAAAATTCTCCCGTCCCTGCCTGCGACTACTTCCGGTTTTGCCGTCAGGACCCGACAGGCATGGGAACGCGAGTGATTCTTCGCGTTCCCAGCCAAAATATCGCCCCCTATGCTGCTACTGCGGCCAGGAGGTCGCAATAGCAGCATAGGGGGCGATATTTTGGCTGGGAACGCAAAGAATCACTCGCGTTCCCATGCCTGTCGGGTCCTGACTGCGAAACCGGAAGTGGTCGCCGGCGGGAATGGGAGGATCAGAGAGACACGGCGAGGGCACCGATCAGCTGCAGAGGGAAGCCCCAGGTGAGTAAAACTCTTTTTTTTTAGGGCTTAAGTGCTTCTTTAACATTAAACCCTTCCTGATGCCAAACCTTAATCTCAACCACTTGCCGACCGCGCACTCATACCGCGCGTCGGCAAAGTGGCAGCTGCAGGACCAGCGACGCAGTATTGCGTCGCCA
Organism: Hyperolius riggenbachi; assembly: GCF_040937935.1. Classification (NCBI taxonomy): domain Eukaryota; kingdom Metazoa; phylum Chordata; class Amphibia; order Anura; family Hyperoliidae; genus Hyperolius; species Hyperolius riggenbachi. Next base: position 315,507,913 of record NC_090647.1, on the reverse strand, counting down.
GCTGCAGGCTGATTAATCAGGAAGCAGCCGCTCGCGCGAGCGGCTGCTTCCTGTCAAATCACGGCGGGGGGCTCCGTGAATAGCCTGCGGGCCGCCGATGGCGGCTCGCAGGCTAAATGTAAACACAAGCGGAAATAATCCGCTTTGTTTACATTGTACGGCGCTGCTGCGCAGCAGCGCCGTAAGGCAGATCGGCGATCCCCGGCCAATCAGCGGCCGGGGATCGCCGCCATGTGACAGGGGACGTCCTGTCACTGGCTGCACAGGACGGATAGCGTCCTGTGCAGCCCGGAACACCAGGGGGGCCAGGTAGGAGAGGGAGGGGGGAGGATTTCGCCGCGGAGGGGGGCTTTGAGGTGCCCCCCCGCAACACCGGCAGGCAGGAGCGATCAGACCCCCCCAGCACATCATCCCCATAGTGGGGGAAAAAGGGGGGCGATCTGATCTCTCTAGATGCACCCTGATCTGTGCTGGGGGCTGTAGAGCCCACCCAGCACAGATCACAAATAACAGCGCTGGTCCTTAAGGGGGGGTAAAGGGTGGGTCCTCAAGTGGTTAATTATAATGCCCTCATTACAAATCCCCCCTATGAATGCCTAACTCTATCCTCCTAAAGGTGCATACACACATTCAATTTTGATTGGCCAATTTTACCACCTCCATGTAGTATGAGAGCTCACCTACACAATCTGTTCATAGTATTCAAAATCTGTTGGCCCTCACATAACATGAAAATTCTAAAATTGGACCTTTATTAGCCTATCAATATTGAATGTGTGTACTAGGCTTAACTCTAATCATATAAAAGTACTGCAAATTGAAGTAAAGAGAAGGTGCTCTGACCTGGTGTCACTTTACTTACAGTATATATACACTGACTGCCCAATTGTCTATTAACTAATTAAAATGGCGCAGCATTTGCGATTACATTTGCTTGCCAGAATATGCAGGATCTAAAACCAACTCACTGCTCTGTCCTGCAGAAATTAGCCCACAAAAAATACTTTGCATCTCAACAGGGGCGCCTGGTGTAGGCCTCCCATGCCTCTAAGAAATGGGGAGCAGCACTGACACAATCACTGCCCAGAAGCGCTGTGACTGCCTCCAGTCAAACAACAAAGAGCAACTAAGAAACTAGATAACTTCCATCTTAGCACTGATCCATGTTTGATAGAATTACCATTATCAGCAGACACTTTAACTCACTCACAAAAATGACCCAACATTGTCAGACTTAATCTGTCAAGCTTGATCTCTTGACTAGGTAGATGCAATTGCAAAGTCTGTGCCAGCTTTTGTCCTGGTGCTGCAGCAACAACTTGGAACGTAACGCTCTTAAGACCATGGAGATGATAATAGACTTTAGGAGAACTCCCCCCAGCACCTCCAAGTAACCATAAATGGAACCACAGTAAAAATAAAAAAAATGGCCTCAAGGGCCAAGTTTGTGCTAACTGTATTATTGCTGGTGGGCTGCTGCTAATGACCCTTGGTGATTTTGTCACACCATGCATACCATCCAGAGATAACTCTGTTTAAAAACACAGCCTTTGCATATCATTATAGTTAACACCGCCTTGCTGTTGTTATCTCCTACTACACTCATAGCCAGGGAATCAGGCGCAGAAAAACGTTTTCTCGCCCACCGCAGCATGTTCCAAGTAACCACAGTGGAATCCCAACTGGATCACCATCCAAGACAGTGAGGATAGCCATGCAAGCCCGGCATAAGAGGGACACAAGCGTGACAGCTGGCAAACCTACATAGGTTTCTCCAGGTTCGACAATCAGGTGAGTCCTTTAGGGAGACAGTAACATAGCTAAGGATCTATGGGGTCCGCTGCAAGTTTTACATTAAGCCACTTTAAGCACTCTGTACATTTATTTATTTATTGTATTTATAAAGCGCCAACATATTATGCAGTGCTGAAACAATTGATATGTTATATACATAACAGGTGTAAGCAGGGAGGGGAATAGTTTGGTAATGATTACCACTATCTAAAGCACTTATAAAGGTAGTCATTATGACCATAGCACCAATAAAGTGCTAGTACAGGAACAGGGGCATAACTAGAGGGGAGCAGCCCCTGTGGTCGCTGTGGGGCCTAGAAGTGTGGGGGCCCCCAAATGCTAACTTTCCCTTCCTCTGATACAGGGGACTATACTTCACATTAGGTGTTTTTGTGGCAAAACTTGCTATGGGTGTGAAGATCATGATGGCCACACTTGTTTTATGACCCTTGTGAGAGGGCCCCAAGGATGTGAAGGTAAAAAGGGGAGGCAAAGCTTTGCTGGAGAGCCCCATGAATTGTAGTTTTGCCCCTGTACAGGAGTTGAAGGAGGACCCTGGAGAACCCTCTGGTCCAGGAGCCCGGGGCAGTTGCAACCTCTGAATCCCCTGTTGCTACGCCACTGTGGTTGGACAGTGGTAACAGACAATAACCAGATTTAGAATTTGGCATGTGAACAATACTTTTTATTTTAATGCACATTTTAAAAAAAACAACAACACCTAAAAGAAAGATAGATTTCTTGCCCTGTTGAACTTTATTAACACAGGCCACTTATATTTCAGTTTGTGGCTGCCAGTAGATAATTTCTTCCCTGGATCCTTCAGCTGTTGCTATAACTGTCAGAGAGATGTAGTCCAGGCTGCCTGTATAAACAAATTAGCCATCATAGCTATAGTGCAGGAGCCAGGAAAAACAACATCAATGAACTGTGCTAGCCGTCAGGAGCTGTTAAAAGGATTGTGAAATATAAAGGACAATAGAGGAAACTGTTTAGCTAGTTCAAATCATTCATTAGCGAGGAAATTCTGCTTTGCACTTGTGACATTATTTAATAAAGCATATTGTCTGCATTTTGTGCTGATCTGGAATGAAGTGAGGATCCCTTTACCTATAAAAAGAAAACAAATACAGCCAAATCTATCAATGAGTCCATATATACTGAATCTTCCCTTGTACCATTATTTACACTTCTGTTTCCTTCTTGCTGTTTCCTTTTACACTCTTCCTTCCCTTCTCCTGCAGTTCCCTCACTGTCTCCTAGCAGCTCATTTCCTATGCTAAGTGTTCTTTACCTCCTGTTTAACAGATCTTTTGATTGTATTCTTCCTTTCGCACATCTTTCACAACCACTGCTTCTTGTTCCATTTAAAAAGGTACATGAAGGCAGACCGGGCACTGTCACTTCACTGCTTTAATCTTCAATTCATTCCACAAATGAGGCATACATGACAGTCATTGTTGAATAGATACATCAAACCTGACTTGAAGACGGTGCAGGGAGGTTTCGGAATCCAGGTGACCGGGGGGGGGGGGGGGGAAGAGTGATAGAAGGATGGCACTACAGCCGTTTGTTCACGTGCGTGTGTCCTGTATACAATGGCAGCGCCGCACGGCTTCCTGCATTATGCTCTCAAGCCGCGTCTCCGGAGTCTGCCATTGGTGGAAGGATTGAGTGACAAGGGGATCAAGGGTGAGGGGGCGGAGACTTACCTCTACATATTGCAAGACAAATTACAGCAGTCATAAAACACAAACTGGGTGGGATTTATGATGGACTCCAGGCAGGGGGTGCTTGGAAGTCATAAGTGATCTGACAAAACCAGCCTGGATTTCTTTTTTTAAATGTCTGGATTTAGAGAAAACTTGAACTTGGGTTATTAAATCAAGTGACCTGCCTCCTTTGATGTCACACTTTGGAATCCTTGTAATAAAGGCACCTGGAAAAAAGGGCGCAGGGGTTTGCAGCTAATAGAATATCTGTTAAATTACCAATATTTTACTACCTAATTCCGATAGTAAAAAATCAGTCATTTCCCTCTACCGATAACTAACCCTAACCCTCCCTTTACCGATACCTAACCCAACCCTCCCTATTCCTAGCCTTTAACCTCCCCCCAGTGATGCTTAACCCTGAGCCCCTACCTCCCTCTATGTCAGCTAAACCCCCCCCCCCCCCTCCACTGAAAAGCCGCGATTTGAAGCAACTTGCACAAATATGGGCACCCGGAGGTGCAGGTTCAAATTTCTGCACATTTATGCAAATCATAGCTTTTGTAATGGCCGCCTACGTTGGTGCCCTTCTTTCCAAGGCACATTTTTTCAGTCTTTGGGGTGCTGTGCTAAGACAGAGCCTAGAGCCAGGGGTGTCACTACATTTCAAACAGCCCCAAGTAAAAATGCGATGCCACCCAAATGTTTCCACCTTGTTCCCCCCATGGTGGCCCCCATAACCAGGAGGCCCATCTGCCTCAGATCAGATTCCACATGTGGCCACCATACATGCCCCATACCATCGCAAGAGTGACTACAACAACGCCTGTCTTGGAGGAGCTGACCTTGTGTCAGGAGGAAGGATAAGCAGCCTGGGCCCCCTGTGGCTTGAAGGGCTGCACCCCTATAGCTACATCTTTGCTTGAAACTTGTCTGCAAGTCTTTGTTTGAGAAATGTTTTAAAAAAGTTTTTTGTTGATTTTTTTACATTGATTAAGTTTTTAATGAAAGCGTAACCAACAAGCAAAACATAAAAAGACACCCCATGTGGAAAAAATAGGAAAGAGTGATTTTACTCTCAAAGTTCACATTCGATAAGTGGGTCCTTGCGGCTTACAGATTTAAAATAAACTCAATGTACAGGTTGGGCCATTTAAATGGATACACATTAATAAAATGGGATTGGTTGGTGATATTAACTTCCTGTTTGTGGCACATTAGTATATGTGAGGGGGAAAACTTTTCAAGATGGGTGGTGACCATGGTGGTCATTTTGAAGTCGGCCATCAAACCTATTGGGAATTTCTCAAGAAAAACAATGGTGTGCTTGGTTTTAACGTAACTTTATTCTTTCATGAGTTATTTACAAATTTCTGACCACTAATAAAATGTGTTCAATGTGCTGCCCATTGTGTTGGATTGTCAATGCAACCCTCTTCTCCCACTCTTCAAACACTGATAGCAAAACCACATTAGAAATGCTAACACAGGCTTCCAGTATCCGTAGTTTCAGGTCCTGCACATCTTGTATCTTCACAGCATAGACAATTGCCTTCAGATGACCCCAAAGATAAAAGTCTAAGGAGGTCAGATCGGGAGACCTTGGGGGCCATTCAACTGGCCCACGATGACCAATCCACTTTCCAGGAAACTGTTCATCTAGGAATGCTCGGACCTGACACCCATAATGTGGTGGTGCACCTTGCATCTTGCTGGAAAAACTTGGAACGTGCCAGCTTCAGTGCATAAAGAGGGAAACGCATCATCATGTAGCAATTTCGCATATCCAGTGGTCTTGAGGTTTCCATTGATGAAGAATGGCCCCACAATTTGTACCCCATATACCACACCCTACCATCAATTTTTTTGTTCCATTAGTCTTGGAGGGTTCTATCCAATGTGAGTTAGTGTCAGACCAATATCAGTGGTTTTGTGTGTTAACTTCACCATTAACATAAAAGTTTGTCTCATCACTGAACAAAATCTTCTGCGAAAACTGAGGGTCCTGTTCCAATTTTTGTTTTGCCCATTCTGCAAATTCAGTGCACCGATCTGGGTCATCCTCGTTGAGATGGTGCAGAAGCTGGAGTTTGTAAGGGTGCCATTTGTGAGGGATGTTCGACTAATTCCACTCTCCAGTGACATGCGGCGAGTGCTACGTTGTGGGCTCTTGCTGAATGAAGCTAGGACGGCCACTGATGTTTCTTCATTAGTGACAGATTTCATGCGTCCAAATTTTGGCAAATTCAATACTGAACCAGTTTTACGACACTTAGCAAGCAGTTTACTAACTGTAGCATGGGAGATGGGTGGTCTCGTATGGTGTCTTGCATCGACATCTGCTGCAATGACCCGGTTACCGCGTTCACTAGACATCTACACAATTTCTATCCTCTCCTCACGTGTTAACCTCGGCGACATGTCAATGGCTGTAAACAAACTTGTAAATAACTCATGAAAGAATAAAGTAATGTTAAAACCAAGCACACCATTGTTTTTCTTGTGAAATTCCCAATAAGTTTGATGTGTCACATGACCTTCTTCCTATTGAAAAAACAAAAGTTAGATTCAAAATGGCCGACTTCAAAATTTTCCCATGGTCACCACCCATCTTGAAAAGTTTTCCCTCTCACATATATTAATGTGCCACAAGCAGGAAGTTAATATCACAAACCATTCCCATTTTATTAAGGTGTATCCATATAAATGGCCCACCCTGTATGTTATTTTTCTATTGAATGCCTCTCTCAATAAACATTATTTCTAAAATCAAAAGCTCAGAAATAAAGCCAGGTGCATGCACACAGTGAAACAATAAGGTATTACAAACAGCAACATACTCAAAATACCACTAGAGAAAAGGCCTAATTGTTCCAAGGAAAAATGTTACAGCAAAAATTTGTGAACCAGAAATTCGTGGTGAGCCCTATTGATTTTAATGGCAGGCAAACTTCTGAAACCTTCAGGGCATTTCTGCAGCCATTTATGTTTTACGCAGAACCATTTTTTCCATGCATAAATCACAAACATCACATGATTTTTTCTAATAAAGGTCTTTAGAAAGGACGCTGTGGTTACCTGCATAAAAAAAGTTATTTGTAGCAACTTTCTGAGATGTCTGAAAATGTATTTATCTGCCTATATATGTGAAATTGCAGCCACAGACAGTATGTGAGGCCTAAATAATTGGGCTAATAATTACCTGCCGAATAAATATTTTCAAGGAAACCAGAGACCATTAACAATAAAAGTTTTATACATACCTGGGGCTTCCTCCAGCCCCACCTGCACGGATCGCTCCCACGCCGCCATTCTCAGCCTTCTTAAGCTCCGGTACCGGGTCCCGTAACTTCAGCCAGTCAGTGCAAGAGAAGTGCGCCCTCTACGTTATTGTTAATAGTCTCTGGTAAACTTTAAATTTAGCCTAATGTATGGTACAGAGGTCATAAAACTTGGGCAATTACCTGCCAAATAAATATTTGCATTTCAGCCTCAGTATGGGACAGAGGCCTGGAGTAAGTGGCATGTGCAAGGGTAATAATAATATTATTATTATTATTTTTTGGGAGTAAATTCAATCGAAATAGTACCAAACAACATACTAGGTGGGGGCAGATAGTGCAGAAAAGCTATGCCTGTGGCAAGGGCCGACATGAGGCCTGGAGTAAGTGGCATGTGCCAGGATAATAATATTATTATTACTTTTTTTTGAGTAAAGCCAATTGAGGTAGCACCAAACAACATGCTGGGTGGTGGTGGACAGTGTTGGAAAGCTGAGAACTGGAGTAAGTGGCATGCGCCAGCGTAAGAATACTATTCTTTTTTCTTCCTCAGACACGTCAGGATGAACTGCCCAATTGCAATGAGGTTTGTGGTAGAGAGCTCCAGCTCCTGTTCCTCATCCAGGGCAATCTCATCCACCATGGTTTGTTACCCGCAAGCCACGGACAGGACCATGGTCCCCGACCTCTTGCTCTTCCTCACCACCACAGCCACCATCCTCTGACTCCTCTTCAGACTCCTTCCAGTGCCCAGATACAGCAGATGATGACATGGTCCCCTCTCCAATTTGTGACAGCTTGAACCCTTCCTCCTCTTCATGATCCCGATCATCCACAGCCTGGTAAAGGACAAGTCACACGGCACACTCCAGAAAAAAGATGTAAGGCACGTGAGTCAATCTGCCACTTTTCAATGCAGCCAACAGATTGGTACTATTGTCGCACACAAATGTACCAATACGAGGGTTGAGTTGGGACAGCCTCTCATCGGCCTTGTGTCTGTAGAACGGATAGCAGTGCAGCTCCATTGTGACTTTTTGCATCTAGGCACAATATCTGCAACACAGCATGGCACCGTTGTACCTGCATAGTGAACACTGGAGAGCTGGGGGGCACAATGCAAGAGGAGGGCCGCGATGCTGCAATGCCTAAAAATGTATAAATGCCTCAAATTCAACCAGCTGGTATGGTAAAAGCGGGTGAGCTAGCAGTTCTGACAAACTAGCAGTAAGACATTGGGCAAGGAGGGTTACTTGTCGATATCATTTTATTCATCTCAAACACCTGAGTGATGGAACATTGACTGTGGCAATGATCATGAAGTTGGCAGACTGGATGGTGGAGTGGAGGACAACTGGAAACTAGGGAGAGGAGGAGAGAGGAGGAGGCAGAAGGTAGAACACATGGAGGCTGGCCTGTGCTTTGAAAGCTTATTTCTTTAAGGGCTTCCTGCCCTGGGGATTTGCGACGGGACTCCAGGTGCCTTCTCAGCAAAGTTGTTCCTACGTGGTTGCTGGTCTTCCCACGACTAACTCGCTGTTTACACAGGATGCAGATGGCCTTTGAACTGTCAGCAGCAGACACACAGAAGTATTACCATACTAATGAGCCTTGTTGGTCCTGTCTAGTACCACTAGAAGTGACCAGGCGCGGTGTTTGGTTGACCTCAGGTGATGTTAGACCCTGCTGTTTGCCTTGTGTCCCCGAGACCTCTCCCTGCTTCCTACCCTCTCCTCCTTCTCCGCAGCGCTGACTCTCCCTCTGAACTTTCCTACTTCTGTTCCTGTCTTGGGGGCACCAACGTGCTGGGGGATCTGTGTGTTTACCAAATAAAATATTAGAATTGGGATAGTATCCCTGTGCTGGTGTCTCTCACTATAAAAAAAACATGACAGGCAGAGGCAGGCCAAAGCACAGAGGTACTAAGCGTTTTGGTGGTGTATCGTCCTGTGGCATATGTGATCTTATATAGAAGAAAGCTATTACTTCACAGAATGCAGAAGAGGTGGATGAATGGCTCACTCAGTGTTCCACATCTTCTACCTCTCTGCTGCCAATATTCCCACACTCTCCTTATCCTCCTCTGCTGTGGTCAACCTCAAAACCACCACCACAGCAGCTTCTCCAATTGAAAAGGATTGCTTAGGGGAGCTATTTCCCCAGGCATTGAAGGACCAAAGTGATACATAAGCGTTCTTGCAATTCAATAAAGTAGGAGAGGAGGAAGTCAGACACTCAGAAGACAGTGCCCACAGGTCACCACAGAGCATAATATCCCTGCTGGTGTGGCCTACTGTGAGTTGCAGAGTTCAAGCAATGTAGGTGATGATGATGTGGTGATGGATCCTTTTCAATTGGAGAAGCTGCTGTGGTGGTGGTTTTGAGGTTGACCACAGCAGAGGAGGATAAGGAGAGTGTGGGAATATTGGCAGCAGAAGAGGTAGAAGATGTGGAACACTGAGTGAGCCATTCATCCACCTCTTCTGCATTCTGTGAAGTAATAGCTTTCTTCTATATAAGATCACATATGCCACAGGACGATACACCACCAAAACGCTTAGTACCTCTGTGCTTTGGCCTGCCTCTGCCTGTCATGTTTTTTATAGTGAGAGACACCAGCACAGGGGTACTATCCCAATTCTAATACTTTATTTGGTAAACACACAGATCCCTGAACAATACTGTCAAATTGTGACTCTGTAACTACATGGCGTTGATCACACAGCAACCACTGCAGCAAAGGGGATATTGTCACCAATTCCTGTCACACTTTTTTGTGATGCACTGAGATCACCAAATAATACAGTAAAATGAATTTTGATGTAACACTAAAACTAAATGGCGTTGACCACACAGCAGCAGGTAGCAAACACTGCAGCAAAGGGGGTATTGTCACCAATTTCTGCAACATTTTTTTTTTAAATTTGTGACACACTGAGACCACAAACCGATATGGATTTTGATGTGACGCTATAAAACTACACAGCGGTGATCAGACAGCAGCAGGTAGTGACCACTACTGCAAAGGGGATATGTCACAAATTAAATTATTTTTTGACACACTGATATCACTGATAACATGCAGTACGGTCCGTCACATGGATTTTGGTGTGACGCTGTTTGATAGTATCACCACAGCACGCGTCATGTCACAAATTTAAATCAATAAAAGTTGTGCAGTGACTGTGGGCTATAACAGTGATGCAGCTGCATACTGCACTGTATATGGGTGTTATGTTGCTACACCACAAAAAGCAACAACAACAAATCAGTACAGCAGAGTCAATGTCAGTCCACAAAATGACTTTGGTGGTCAGTAAGAGTCCTCAAAAGGACTGTTGGTGGGTCCCTACTCCCTAGCTGGTGCATTATAAAGTCGCAAAGCACCTGGGAAGCAGCTACACAGCACAATATTGCAATCCAGCCTATCTATTGGCAGCAGTAGCGTCTCTCCCTACACTGAATAATGCAGAATGAAAAATGGCCACTGGGATCATGCCTTTCATGGGGTGGCAGGTGCTGATCAGGCCAGATTGACCATTCTATCCCCAGCAATAGAAGAAAAAGACTTGGTCTCTACCTGGATAAATGCAATTGTAGCACTATTTTATTGCACCATAGTGACAAAACAACCCAAAGTTTCGGCCAGCAGGCCATTATCAAGTGTTATATGACAGAGCTTGTGCTCACAAATAAATTACATACCTAGAGTAAAAGCCACGCCCACTACTCTAGGTATGTAATTTTTTACTCTAGGTATGTAATTTATTTGTGAGCACGAGCTCTGTCATGTAACACTTGATAAAGGCCTGCTGGCCGAAACGTCGTGTTGTTTTGTCACTTTGGTGCAATAAAATAGTGCTACAATTGCATTTATCCAGGTAGAGACCCAGTCTTTTTCATCTATTGCTGTGGACTTTTTGCACCCTGAGAGATCCGGGTGTGGACTGGTTGACTCCCTGGCTCAATTATTTTATAACAGTTGAGCTCCTGGGACTGCTCCTTTTTTCCTGACCATCCTATCCCACCACACTTCAGGGTGAAGGGCTGAAAAATTGTCCTATGGGAAAGTATAGGGCGGGTGCGAAAATTCAGTGTAGTTTGCACTGCTTGCGAACGTGTGAGCAACCATAGTTTACCGGGAACCATTCGCCCAGCGATCTGTTCTGCCAACACTATCAACCATTAGATAAACCTTCTCTGATCAAATCTGAGCAGGGGGGTATTTTTTGCCTGCCCACACTGCCCAGCGATTTCCAATAGACTTCAGCATTCGCCATCGCCTGCTGGGCCCCCCATGTGTAAAGTGTCCCTGGCCCCATGCCCATGCTCTGTGTTTTAAAGTCTCATCTGTCCGCAGGCATGACTCCTGGTCTCCTCTGCTGTCGGCTGCCACTGAAAGTACATACAGTATTATGACATCACACATGCACCGGTGACAAATGGTACAGGCACTTGTGGTGATGGTGGACACCGAAGGAGGTGGAGAAATTAGATTTTAAAACACAAATCATGAGCATAGGGGCAACACTTTACATTTGAGGGGACACTGGTCGGGGTCCATCATTCATCACAATATCGGACGCCATTACCGCTGTGCATCTTTGCGACCAAGATTTTTTCAACATTGCAGATTGATCCCTTCATCCAATTTTGACCAGAAAATTATTGAAAGATCAATCAGGCAACCATATTGCAGCACTGATTCTCTTATGATTGTATCAAATTGGAAGAACGATCAGGCCGCAATGTCGAGGGATATATGGACATCATAACTTATCAAGATATCAGGAAGAAAAGCATGTTGCAAGTCCCACCCCTCATATTTCTGCTTCTCACCCAGCACAACTCAAAGCTCTCTTGAAAAAAAAATCATATCTGGCTATCTGGGTTTAATTTCTGATAAACTGCTATATAATTTTTTTTGTATTATATCGGTATATCCAAAGTCAAGTCTGGAGTTCTGCTTCAACATTCAATTTATATAAAAGCTTCATGTATCAGGCAGTTGTTATGCCATATTCTACTTTTCGTAATACCTACAAATGCAATTCACTTTGGTGGCAATAGTGGAATTGCACCAAATGCATGCAGGTCTTTTAGAATGAATGTGATTGGCCTGTAATCATTTCTGACATTATATACTGTGTAAAATGACTGGAATGGTGTGCGCGGCCCACGCTGCACCCCTTCCTCTACTTTAATGTCCAGTTGCTCCCAGGTCAAGTGGATGTTTGCATGCTATTTTCTGGTCATTTAAAATAGAGGTTAGGGTCCCTTCCAATAGGATGACCTCACTGCGATGGAAGGGTCTAGTGCAAATTTTTTTGCTTGCAAACTGGAAGCTAACATCCTCCATAAGTGTAAATTGTAGCACCTGTTTTAGATGCAATTGGGCGCATTTATGCCTTTAGGAGGCACTACAGTGCACACCTTCTTGCTATTATGTCTTTTAGATGCAGTCTGGTTTTGGATGCACTGCCATTTCTCCCTACTTGTAAAATATATATATATAAATATATATATATATATATATATATATATATATATATATATATATATATATACAGTATAATGAATGGTGTGGCAAACAGCATGGTAAAACATCATTGTCAATAAAATGATGGCTACTGGTTGCAATCTGGAAATAGAAACAACCACAAGATAGCAATGCCACTTACAATGACTGATGGCAAGAAGTGGTGGAATAGGAACCTGGCAAAGTAATTACAGCCCAGGTACCCAATGCCATAGTAACCACAAAGATTACAACAGATGCTCTAACTCATGAAAGCATTCCATCTAAAATTCACATCAGCTCAATCAGTTCATCAGGGAAGTCATGTATTAGCCTGACTTCTTACGAAACATCTGTTTTCATTTTCCAACTTTGCTTCATTAAATATGTGATTTTTTTTTAAAAATCCCAACTTTGCCGCTAGAACACAGTTAATTGGGAAGAGAAGAAAATGCCAGCTCTATTAAAGTGGAACCAGGAGACGTGGCAGATTGGTGGCTGTGGAATTGAGCAATAAATCTCTCATATTGTATTTTACTTATTCCAATAGCCAGCACCGCTGCATTGCTGTACATTAGCCTTGCTAGTAAATTTATGTCTGTGATGAATACCGGGTTCATTAATGTATTAATGCCTTATCATTTATTATTCAATTTTGCAGACTTGACAGGATGCTTTATGTTTAGGTCACACATTTCAGTGTTAAGGAAAGGACATATTCTGCCTGCTTACTGTAATTACAGTCTCATGGCACACTGCACTTCCCTTATTAACAGTGAGCTGACATGAATAGGCGTCCCCAGCACACTCATCTGCATTTTGTAGATCAGCAGATGTAAAAGAAAAATGAAGATATATGGCACATTTCTACAATATATGAAAAATTCATATTGTTTAAGATCTTTACACTGCTGCAAAATTTCTTTACCCATGTGTTTATACAGAGACCTTCAAAACAGCTTGTATATGGCACAAGTCATACAGTACAGTAAGTACAGCAATAGAGTAAATCAAAACAGAGAGAGAGAGAAATAATGCTTTAGTTTCTTTTATGATAGTGCACCACTATAGTGTTCTGATTTATAGTATTGTTGATCAAAGTTTATTTATTTCAGTAATTCAACTTAAAGAGGAACTCCAGTGAAAACAATGTAATAAGAAAGTGCTTAATTTTTACAATAATTATGTATAAATGAGTGTTTGCTCATTGTAAAATATTTCCTTTCCCTGATTTACATTCAAACATTTATCACAAGGTGACATTTTTACTGCTGACAGGCGATGTCACTGGAAGGAGATTCTGCTTGCTTTTTTGGCAAACAGCTGTTATTTCCCACAATGCAACAAGGCTCCTACAGTGTGATGTCAGGACCTCAGAGCTGTGAGGCGCTGACATCACACTGTGGGAGGGGTTTCACCACAAAATCAGCCATACAGAGCCCCCTGATGATCTGTTTGAAAAAAGGTAAAGATTTCTCATGGTAAAGTGGTATCAGCTACTGATTGGGATGAAGATTGAATTCTTGCTTATGGTTTCTCTTTAAGGCCTGAGACACACTGCAGAGCGCTTTTCGACCGTGATCGCTGCTGTTTTGTTTTTTAAAGCACTCATGTATACTCATTACATGAGATACTTCAAGCCTTTATTTGTTAGAATTCTGCTGATTATGGCTTACAGCTTATGAAAAGCCTGACATTAAAAGCTCAGACCATTAGAATATTGTGAAAATGTTTAATATTCTAGGCTCAAAGTGTCAGACTCTAATCAGCTAATTAATCCAAAACACCTTCAGAGGGTTCCTATTTCATATATTAGTATCACTTTTTAAGTTGAATTACTGAAATAAATGGACTTTTGCACCATATTCTATTTTTTTGAGTTTCATCTGTAGTACTCTCTGCTATAGGACCCTGCATATCAATAGTCACAGTTACAGCATACTGTGTTATAATGCCCCTATTTCAATGTCTTTTGTTTTAGTGCACCTTGTTAGAGTGTTTTCTAAAATAATACTTCTGTTATAAAGCACTTCATTAGGGGCTTTGATTACCTTTGATTAAGTATTGTAAAGAAGTTGAGTTCTAGGCACCAGTTGAATATGCGGTCACCTTTTATTTAGCTCCCGGCACCCTCCAAACATATACATCAAATCTTTGGCCTTACAGCGGTTTACTCTGTATAATCTTGTCTCTGAAGAAGCAGGGCTATGTCTCTGAAGAAGCAGGGCTATCCTGCGAAACGGCTGCAAAGCCAAAGATTGGATGTATGTATGTTTGGAGGGTGTCGGGAGCTAAGTAAAAGGTGACTGCATATTCAACTGGTGCCCGGAACTTCGACTTCTTTACAATTCTGGAATACCTGAGATCCGGTGGCACAGTTGTTCTGCACCCAAGGGTCCTGAGCTGCCAGCCAGAGTTTGGTGCCGGTTGATTTCTCTTTCTCACACATCACCTTTGATTAAAAGGAATACCTTTTCAATGTGTTACTTTGTTGCCTTCATTGAGATTGTGTGTGTATGTATGTGTGTGCCGTTAGGGGGGGGGGGGGGGGGGAGTGGAAGTGTTGTATGGACACAATAATGAGCCAATAAACTGTAAACAGACAGTGAAATAGGAAATGATGTAATGAGGTGGTCATATCTATTATATTTAGATAATGTAGCATGCATGTACGGTACATGCACTATGAACCCTCTAATCCTGTGAACATTGATTTTTGCATTATACTCAGGAGGAATAGAGAGCAACTGAGGCTTGGAAACATACAATATAAGGCATTATCTTCTTATATGTTAGTGGCATAATATATGAGTTCTGATAGAGCAGAGCAGATATGGTTGGCTAGTATTATTGAGAAATATGTAATGTGAAATCAATATATAGGACACCTCACTAGACTTAGGTGTTTGTCAGAGTAATGGATTACTGGGGTATTTATCAGAATGCCTGATTACTGAGAGGTTATGGTTGTGGAGGGATATATACAGAAATCAGAATTCTCAACCTCTAAAATGATGAAAAAAATATAATATTTTGCCATTGCTATCTTTTTCTTCCACAGTACTAAGTCAGTTCAACCTGCTGTTACCCTTGTTGTCTGAAGTGCAAAATGTTCCCTTTTATTTGCATTTAGAACTTCTTAAAGATGTTAATTCATTCTGTGGTCTCTGTGAAACATTGCCACTCTCTGATCTTCTGCCAGGTTCATATATTGTTCTTGTTTCCTTCTCAGGCTCCTGCAGAGCCAAAACACGCCACACATTCACACTCACACCAAGCATCATTCCTCCCAGAAGCAAAAGAGACCGAGAAAAAATATAGCCACAAGTCAACAGTGTCATAGAAGTTGGGATTGGAAAATACACCTTGTCTGAGTCCCAAGTATTGAATGATGCTGTCTCCATCAGATAAGGCAAATAGACAGGTTTTTGGCACAGGTTAACATCTCTGGGTGCAAAGATGTTTGTCTATGACGATGTTCTGCCTAAAGAGGGACATTGATATCAAATGTTCTAAAGTGTTCATCAACTACTCCTTTAAAAAGCAATTTGATATGGGATACCTGTTTTCCTTTTAAAATCCATGGAAAATAAAAATGAATAGAGACATAGGGCAGCATTCACTAAAGGCAGTTCCGTAAAACCATTTTGTTTAGTCATATACCACATTCGGTATTTTACACTTTTTTTTTCCAAATTCACTAAATATGTTCCGCATGAGGCAGAAGTTCGGTAATTTACAGAACAAACATGCTTCAATGCACTAAGCCCTGCTCGGTAAAAACTTACTAGCCATATAGCAGGTCAGCGGTGAGGCAGGGAGCTGCATGTATGGGTCGGGAAGTTCTGTCCAGTGCATCTCTGACATCCGTTTAGATTTGCTGTAGCCACCAGGGGGAGTTCTTCTGCATGACAGAATACAGATTTTCACATCTAAAGGGATGCAAAAAAGCCTTAAAAAATGTAACCTTACTTTGCTCTATGAGAATGAAGACCCACCCGATACCCTGTCACATCAAATCAATGTAAAAAGCAGGGCTGTGTGGCTCTCCCTATTGGCTTCCTGGCTCTCCCTAAAGGCTGCCTGTTTAATCTACCGCACAGAGAGAACATGGAAAGAGTGAGTTATGGGCTGCTATAAGCTGGTGAAAAATACTGAACACTTTTGCCTGATTTACCAACTGCTGTGGCTTTGCGAATTTCAATTTCTTGACATTTCTTGAGGCAATTACCGCACAAGTCGGTAACTTACCTCACTAGTTGGTAATTCTAATTTTATGTGTGGTAACAGGTGAATTGTAATTGGGGAAGATGATCGGTAAAATCAGCTGTTTTCAGCTTAAATTAATGCGGTAATGCTTAGTGAATGCTGCCCATACAGTTTTATACCTTTACTGACTTTTTCATTGACAAAAACTAGACTCACTGCTCCATGCATTATCACTAGTGTTGGGCGAACACCTAGATGTTCGGGTTCGCGAACGTTCGCTGAACATCGCCGCGATGTTCGGGTGTTCGCGCCGAACTCCGAACATAATGGAAGTCAATGGGGACCCGAACTTTTGTGCTTTGTAAAGCTTCCTTACATGCTACATACCCCAAATTTTCAGGGTATGTGCACCTTGGGAGTGGGTACAAGAGGAAAAAAAATATTTGAAAAAGAGCTTATAGTTTTTGAGAAAATTGATTGTAAAGTTTCAAAGGAAAAACTGTCTTTTAAATGTGGAAAATGTCATGTTTCTTTGCACAGGTAACATGCTTTTTGTCGCCATGCAGTCATAAATGTAATACAGAGAAGAGGTTCCAGGAAAAGGGACCGGTAACGCTAACCCAGCACCAGCAGCAGCTGATGGAACAGGAGGAGGCGCAGGGAGGAGAAGGCCACGCTTTTTGAGACACAACAACCCAGGCCTTGCATGAGGACAAGAAGCGTGCGGATAGCATGCTTTGTACCGCCATGCAGTCATAAATGTAATAAAGATAAGAGGTTCCATAAACAGGGACCGGAAACGCTAACCCAGCAGCAGCACACGTGATGGAACAGGAGGAGGCGCAGGAGGAGAAGGCCACGCTTTGAGACACAACAACCCAGGCCTTGCATGAGGACAAGAAGCGTTGAGACACAACAACCCAGGCCTTGCATGAGGACAAGAAGCGTGCGGATAGCATGCTTTTTACTGCCATGCAGTCATAAATGTAATAAAGATGAGAGGTTCCATAAACAGGGACCGGCAACGCTAACCCAGCAGCAGCAGACGTGATGGAACAGGAGGAGGCGCAGGAGGAGAAGGCCACAGAATGCTATATAGTGTGGCTGAGCGAGGTACACAGAGTGGCAGTAAACAGAATGCTATATAGTGTGGCTGAGCGAGCGGTGTACTACTATTCCCAGCAGACACAGAGTGGCAGTAAACAGAATGCTATATAGTGTGGCTGAGCGAGGTACACAGAGTGGCAGTAAACACAATGCTATATAGTATGGCTGAGCGAGCAGTGTACTACTATTCCCAGCAGCGACACAATGACTGGGGGGACCCTGGCTAGCGTGGCTGGAGCGCGAACTACCCTGCCTGCCTACCCAAAGCTAAACCCACAGACAAATGGCGGAGATATGACGTGGTTCGGGTATTTATTTACCCGAACCACATGACAGTTCGGCCAATCAGAGCGCGTTCGGGTCCGAACCACGTGACCCGTTCGGCCAATCACAGCGCTAGCCGAACGTTCGGGGAACGTTCGGCCATGCGCTCTTAGTTCGGCCATGTGGCCGAACGGTTTGGCCGAACACCATCAGGTGTTCAGCCGAACTCGAACATCACCCGAACAGGGTGATGTTCTGCAGAACCCGAACAGTGGCGAACACTGTTCGCCCAACACTAATTATCACTTGAATTTACACCAATTAGCCACAGCATTAAAACCACTGACAGGTAAAGTGAAGAACATCAGTTATCTCATAACAATTGCACCTGCCAAGGGATGGGGTAGATTAAACAGCTAGTTCTTGAAAATTGTGTTGCTTGTATTAGCACTTGTGCAGCACTCTGTTTCGCCTGCTGGAGGCAGTGTGTGCCTGGAATATGGTGAACTTCCACTGTCCACCAGTAGGTAGACCTTTTCTGGCTGTGGGACATCTTGCAGTTCCTTGTTACCTCTGTGGATGGTGCCATGGATTCTAGTTGCAAACCTTTTTCCCTAAAGACAGTGCCAGAATATTCAGTGGCTAGATGTTCCTTGCCCCTGTGCCTGCTCTGTCTTTTCTTTTTGACTTGATACTTGCATCTTGATGGTTCTTATGCAGACTCATGTACACTGTATTTTGCTGTATATTTGTGTATTTTGTATTTGTTTAATATTCATTTGGGATTTGTGGAGTTGCTGTGATGTGTGGTTTGCTTCTATGATGTTTTTTTCCCACTTTTTTGTAGTGCAATGTTCACAAAAAAGAATTATTTTCTGCATTTTTGTGTCTGTTTCTCAATATTTGCTGCAAAGAATGGTTATTTGCTATTTTCCTTAGCAGTCCTAACAGTTGGAAGGAGCAAAAATGTGCAAGCATATGAATCTGTGCAACTCTAACTTTGGTCTTGCAGGGTGTTTCCAGTATGCAGTGGTTATTAGTGTTGGGCGAACAGTGTTCGCCACTGTTCGGGTTCTGCAGAACATCACCCTGTTCGGGTGATGTTCGGGTTCGGCCGAACACCTGATGGTGTTCGGCCAAACTGTTCGGCCATATGGCCGAACTAAGAGCGCATGGCCGAACGTTACCCGAACGTTCGGCTAGCGCTGTGATTGGCCGAACGGGTCACGTGTAGTGTTGGGCGAACATCTAGATGTTCGGGTTCGGGCCGAACATGGCCGAACTCCGAACATAATGGAAGTCAATGGGGACCCGAACTTTCGTGCTTTGTAAAGCCTCCTTACATGCTACATACCCCAAATTTACAGGGTATGTGCACCTTGGGAGTGGGTACAAGAGGAAAAAAAATTTAGCAAAAAGAGCTTATAGTTTTTGAGAAAATCGATTTTAAAGTTTCAAAGGGAAAACTGTCTTTTAAATGCGGGAAATGTCTGTTTTCTTTGCACAGGTAACATGCTTTTTGTCGGCATGCAGTCATAAATGTAATACATATTAGAGGTTCCAGGAAAAGGGACCGGTAACGCTAACCCAGCAGCAGCACACGTGATGGAACAAGAGGAGGGTGGCGCAGGAGGAGAAGGCCACGCTTTGAGACACAACAACCCAGGCCTTGCATGAGGACAAGAAGCGTGCGGATAGCAATTTGCATTTTGTCGCCATGCAGTCATAAATGTAATACAGATGAGAGGTTCAATAAACAGGGACCGGAAACGCTAACCCATCACAGATGTTCATTGTTCATGTTACTTGGTTGGGGTCCGGGAGTGTTGCGTAGTCGTTTCCAATCCAGGATTGATTCATTTTAATTTGAGTCAGACGGTCTGCATTTTCTGTGGAGAGGCGGATACGCCGCCGATCTGTGACGATGCCTCCGGCAGCACTGAAACAGCGTTCCGACATAACGCTGGCTGCCGGGCAAGCCAGCACCTCTATTGCGTACATTGCCAGTTTGTGCCAGGTGTCTAGCTTCGATACCCAATAGTTGAAGGGTGCAGATGGATTGTTCAACACAGCTACGCCATCTGACATGTAGTCCTTGACCATCTTCTCCAGGCGATCGGTGTTGGAGGTGGATCTGCACGCTTGCTGTTCTGTGTGCTGCTGCATGGGTGTCAGAAAATGTTCCCACTCCAAGGACACTGCCGATACCATTCCCTTTTGGGCACTAGCTGCGGCTTGTGTTGTTTGCTGCCCTCCTGGTCGTCCTGGGTTTGCGGAAGTCAGTCTGTCGGCGTACAACTGGCTAGAGGAGGGGGAGGATGTCAATCTCCTCTCTAAAGTCTCCACAAGGGCCTGCTGGTATTCTTCCATTTTGACCTGTCTGGCTCTTTCTTCAAGCAGTTTTGGAACATTGTGTTTGTACCGTGGATCCAGAAGGGTATAAACCCAGTAATTGGTGTTGTCCAGAATGCGCACAATGCGTGGGTCGCGTTCAATGCAGTCCTAGGCCGAAGAGGTCATAGCCTAGGGTCACAAAACCTGTTTATTGGGCAATTTCAATGGTGGCGAGTCTGACGTACATAAATCGCAGCAATGGCCGTTAGCAACGTCTGAATCTCACGAAATGTCTCATGCAGGTAGAAGACATATTGTTAGACTTGGGCTCCAAAGATGGGTTCCCTACATCTCTGCAAACCAGAGTTACAGGGCTCCAAATTTGGTAAAATCCCCCATAGGCTTTCATTGGGCCTCCTATTTACAGTTCCATAATCTCACATCTTTTCAAAGGGCAATTACTCAGCAGTGGCAAATTTTCTAGCATTGTAGGGACCCTTAGGGGGAACATGACCGGTGAGTTTCGGGCCCCTAGGCCGAAGAGGTCATAGCCTAGGGTCACAAAAACCTGTTTATTGGGGCTATTTCAATGGTAGTGATGGTGACGTACATAAATCGCAGCAATGGCCGTTAGCAAAGTCTGAATCTCACGAAATGTCTCATGCAGGTAGAAGACATATTGTTAGACTTGGATTCCAAAGATGGGGTCCCTACATCTCTGCAAACCAGAGTTACAGGGGTCCAAAATTGGTAAAATCCCCCATAGGATTTCATTGGCTCCCTATTTCACTTTCCAAAATCTCACATCTTTTCAAAGGGCAATGGCTCAGCAGTACCAAATTTTCTAGCATTGTAGGGACCCTTAGGGGGAACATGACTGGTGAGTTTCGGGCCCCTAGGCCGAAGAGGTCATAGCCTAGGGTCACAAAAACCTGTTTATTGGGGCTATTTCAATGGTAGTGATGGTGACGTACATAAATCGCAGCAATGGCCGTTAGCAAAGTCTGAATCTCACGAAATGTCTCATGCAGGTAGAAGACATATTGTTAGACTTGGATTCCAAAGATGGGGTCCCTACATCTCTGCAAACCAGAGTTACAGGGGTCCAAAATTGGTAAAATCCCCCATAGGATTTCATTGGCTCCCTATTTCACTTTCCAAAATCTCACATCTTTTCAAAGGGCAATGGCTCAGCAGTACCAAATTTTCTAGCATTGTAGGGACCCTTAGGGGGAACATGACTGGTGAGTTTCGGGCCCCTAGGCCGAAGAGGTCATAGCCTAGGGTCACAAAAACCTGTTTATTGGGGCTATTTCAATGGTAGTGATGGTGACGTACATAAATCGCAGCAATGGCCGTTAGCAAAGTCTGAATCTCACGAAATGTCTCATGCAGGTAGAAGACATATTGTTAGACTTGGATTCCAAAGATGGGGTCCCTACATCTCTGCAAACCAGAGTTACAGGGGTCCAAAATTGGTAAAATCCCCCATAGGATTTCATTGGCTCCCTATTTCACTTTCCAAAATCTCACATCTTTTCAAAGGGCAATGGCTCAGCAGTACCAAATTTTCTAGCATTGTAGGGACCCTTAGGGGGAACATGACTGGTGAGTTTCGGGCCCCTAGGCCGAAGAGGTCATAGCCTAGGGTCACAAAAACCTGTTTATTGGGGCTATTTCAATGGTAGTGATGGTGACGTACATAAATCGCAGCAATGGCCGTTAGCAAAGTCTGAATCTCACGAAATGTCTCATGCAGGTAGAAGACATATTGTTAGACTTGGATTCCAAAGATGGGGTCCCTACATATCTGCAAACCAGAGTTACAGGGGTCCAAAATTGGTAAATCCCCCATAGGATTTCATTGCCTCCCTATTTCACTTTCCAAAATCTCACATCTTTTCAAAGGGCAATGGCTCAGCAGTACCAAATTTTCTAGCATTGTAGGGACCCTTAGGGGGAACATGACTGGTGAGTTTTCGGGCCCCTAGGCCGAAGAGGTCATAGCCTAGGGTCACAAAAACCTGTTTATTGGGGCTATTTCAATAGTAGTGATGGTGACGTACATAAATCGCAGCAATGGCCGTTAGCAAAGTCTGAATCTCACGAAATGTCTCATGCAGGTAGAAGACATATTGTTAGACTTGGATTCCAAAGATGGGGTCCCTACATCTCTGCAAACCAGAGTTACAGGGGTCCAAAATTGGTAAAATCCCCCATAGGATTTCATTGGCTCCCTATTTCACTTTCCAAAATCTCACATCTTTTCAAAGGGCAATGGCTCAGCAGTACCAAATTTTCTAGCATTGTAGGGACCCTTAGGGGGATCATGACTGGTGAGTTTTGCCACTGCTGAGCCATTGCCCTTTGAAATGGTGTGAGATTTTGGAACGGTAAATAGGAGGCCCAATGAAAGCCTATGGGGGATTTTACCAATTTTGGACCCCTGTAACTCTGGTTTGCAGAGATGTAGGGACCCCATCTTTGGAATCCAAGTCTAACAATATGTCTTCTACCTGCATGAGACATTTCGTGAGATTCAGACGTTGCTAACGGCCATGGCTGAGATTTATGTACGCCACCATCACTACCATTTAAATAGCCCAAATAAACAGGTTTTTGTGACCCTAGGCTATGACCTCTTCGGCCTAGGGGCCCGAAACTCACCAGTCATGTTCCCCCTAAGGGTCCCTACAATGCTAGAAAATTTGGTACTGCTGAGCCATTGCCCTTTGAAAAGATGTGAGATTTTGGAAAGTGAAATAGGGAGGCAATGAAATCCTATGGGGGATTTTACCAATTTTGGACCCCTGTAACTCTGGTTTGCAGAGATGTAGGGACCCCATCTTTGGAATCCAAGTCTAACAATATGTCTTCTACCTGCATGAGACATTTCGTGAGATTCAGACTTTGCTAACGGCCATTGCTGCGATTTATGTACGTCACCATCACTACCATTGAAATAGCCCCAATAAACAGGTTTTTGTGACCCTAGGCTATGACCTCTTCGGCCTAGGGGCCCGAAACTCACCAGTCATGTTCCCCCTAAGGGTCCCTACAATGCTAGAAAATTTGGTACTGCTGAGCCATTGCCCTTTGAAAAGATGTGAGACTTTGGAAAGTGAAATAGGGAGCCAATGAAATCCTATGGGGGATTTTACCAATTTTGGACCCCTGTAACTCTGGTTTGCAGAGATGTAGGGACCCCATCTTTGGAATCCAAGTCTAACAATATGTCTTCTACCTGCATGACACATTTCGTGAGATTCAGACTTTGCTAACGGCCATTGCTGCGATTTATGTACGTCACCATCACTACCATTGAAATAGCCCCAATAAACAGGTTTTTGTGACCCTAGGCTATGACCTCTTCGGCCTAGGGGCCCGAAACTCACCAGTCATGTTCCCCCTAAGGGTCCCTACAATGCTAGAAAATTTGGTACTGCTGAGCCATTGCCCTTTGAAAAGATGTGAGATTTTGGAAAGTGAAATAGGGAGCCAATGAAATCCTATGGGGGATTTTACCAATTTTGGACCCCTGTAACTCTGGTTTGCAGAGATGTAGGGACCCCATCTTTGGAATCCAAGTTAACAATATGTCTTCTACCTGCATGAGACATTTCGTGAGATTCAGACTTTGCTAACGGCCATTGCTGCGATTTATGTACGTCACCATCACTACCATTGAAATAGCCCCAATAAACAGGTTTTTGTGACCCTAGGCTATGACCTCTTCGGCCTAGGGGCCCGAAACTCACCAGTCATGTTCCCCCTAAGGGTCCCTACAATGCTAGAAAATTTGGTACTGCTGAGCCATTGCCCTTTGAAAAGATGTGAGATTTTGGAAAGTGAAATAGGGAGCCAATGAAATCCTATGGGGGATTTTACCAATTTTGGACCCCTGTAACTCTGGTTTGCAGAGATGTAGGGACCCCATCTTTGGAATCCAAGTCTAACAATATGTCTTCTACCTGCATGAGACATTTCGTGAGATTCAAACTTTGCTAACGGCCATTGCTGCGATTTATGTACGTCACCATCACTACCATTGAAATAGCCCCAATAAACAGGTTTTTGTGACCCTAGGCTATGACCTCTTCGGCCTAGGGGCCCGAAACTCACCAGTCATGTTCCCCCTAAGGGTCCCTACAATGCTAGAAAATTTGCCACTGCTGAGTAATTGCCCTTTGAAAAGATGTGAGATTTTGGAACTGTAAATAGGAGGCCCAATGAAAGCCTATGGGGGATTTTACCAAATTTGGAGCCCTGTAACTCTGGTTTGCAGAGATGTAGGGAACCCATCTTTGGAGCCCAAGTCTAACAATATGTCTTCTACCTGCATGAGACATTTCGTGAGATTCAGACGTTGCTAACGGCCATTGCTGCGATTTATGTACGTCAGACTCGCCACCATTGAAATTGCCCAATAAACAGGTTTTGTGACCCTAGGCTATGACCTCTTCGGCCTAGGACTGCATTGAACGCGACCCACGCATTGTGCGCATTCTGGACAACACCAATTACTGGGTTTATACCCTTCTGGATCCACGGTACAAACACAATGTTCCAAAACTGCTTGAAGAAAGAGCCAGACAGGTCAAAATGGAAGAATACCAGCGGGCCCTTGTGGAGACTTTAGAGAGGAGATTGACATCCTCCCCCTCCTCTAGCCAGTTGTACGCCGACAGACTGACTTCCGCAAACCCAGGACGACCAGGAGGGCAGCAAACAACACAAGCCGCAGCTAGTGCCCAAAAGGGAATGGTATCGGCAGTGTCCTTGGAGTGGGAAAATTTTCTGACACCCATGCAGCAGCACACAGAACAGCAAGCGTGCAGATCCACCTCCAACACCGATCGCCTGGAGAAGATGGTCAAGGACTACATGTCAGATGGCGTAGCTGTGTTGAACAATCCATCTGCACCCTTCAACTATTGGGTATCGAAGCTAGACACCTGGCACAAACTGGCAATGTACGCAATAGAGGTGCTGGCTTGCCCGGCAGCCAGCGTTATGTCGGAACGCTGTTTCAGTGCTGCCGGAGGCATCGTCACAGATCGGCGGCGTATCCGCCTCTCCACAGAAAATGCAGACCGTCTGACTCAAATTAAAATGAATCAATCCTGGATTGGAAACGACTACGCAACACTCCCGGACCCCAACCAAGTAACATGAACAATGAACATCTGTGATGGGTTAGCGTTTCCGGTCCCTGTTTATTGAACCTCTCATCTGTATTACATTTATGACTGCATGGCGACAAAATGCAAATTGCTATCCGCACGCTTCTTGTCCTCATGCAAGGCCTGGGTTGTTGTGTCTCAAAGCGTGGCCTTCTCCTCCTGCGCCACCCTCCTCTTGTTCCATCACGTGTGCTGCTGCTGGGTTAGCGTTACCGGTCCCTTTTCCTGGAACCTCTTATATGTATTACATTTATGACTGCATGCCGACAAAAAACATGTTACCTGTGCAAAGAAAACAGACATTTCCCGCATTTAAAAGACAGTTTTCCCTTTGAAACTTTAAAATCGATTTTCTCAAAAACTATAAGCTCTTTTTGCTAATTTTTTTTTCCTCTTGTACCCACTCCCAAGGTGCACATACCCTGTAAATTTGGGGTATGTAGCATGTAAGGAGGCTTTACAAAGCACAAAAGTTCGGGTCCCCATTGACTTCCATTATGTTCGGAGTTCGGGTCGAACACCCGAACATCGCGGCCATGTTCGGCCTGTTCGGCCCGAACCCGAACATCTAGATGTTCGCCCAACACTAGTGGTTATTACTTACCAGGAATTGTCTAAGAAAGCATGACTGGTGAACTGTTTGAATTGAAGGGGAGCTATTCCAGTTATACAGAAGAGCTACTCTTGACATACAGTATAATGCTGTTCATGATGACATAATGATACCCAAAACTTTTAAAGTGGACCTGAACTCACATGTCGTAATTTGATCTCTCCCCTGTGTAGTGGCAGATAAGCTAATTTGAAAGCATAGTATTTTAACAATATGTCTGCTGCCATTAGTGTTGGGCGAACAGTGTTCGCCACTGTTCGGGTTCTGCAGAACATCACCCTGTTCGGGTGATGTTCGAGTTCGGCCGAACACCTGACGGTGCTCGGCCAAACCGTTCGGCCACATGGCCGAACTAAGAGCGCATGGCCGAACGTTCCCCGAACGTTCGGCTAGCGCTGTGATTGGCCGAACGGGTCACGTGGTTCGGGCCCGAACGCGCTCTGATTGGCCGAACGGTCACGTGGTTCGGGTAAATAAATACCCGAACCACGTCATATCTCCGCCATTTGTCTGTGGGTTTAGCTTTGGGTAGGCAGGCAGGGTAGTTCGCTCTCCAGCCACGCTAGCCAGGGTCCCCCCCAGTCATTGTGTGTCGCTGCTGGGAACAGTAGTACACCGCTCGCTCAGCCACACTATATATAGCATTGTTTACTGCCACTGTGTACCTCGCTCAGCCACGCTATATATATAGCATTGTGTTTTCTGACACTCTGTGTACACGGCTTAGCCTGACTAATATAGCATTGTGTGTACTGCCACTCTGCACCTCGCTCAGCCACGCTATATATAGCATTGTGTGTACTGCCACTGTGCACCTCGCTCAGCCATGCTATATATAGCATTGTGTGTACTGCCACTGTGCACCTCGCTCAGCCACGCTATATATATAGCATTGTGTTTTCTGACACTCTGTGTACACGGCTTAGCCTGACTAATATAGCATTGTGTGTACTGCCACTGTGCACCTCGCTCAGCCACGCTATATATAGCATTGTGTGTACTGCCACTGTGCACCTCGCTCAGCCACGCTATATATAGCATTGTGTGTACTGCCACTGTGCACCTCGCTCAGCCACGCTATATATAGCATTGTGTGTACTGCCACTGTGCACCTCGCTCAGCCACGCTATATATATAGCATTGTGTTTTCTGACACTCTGTGTACACGGCTTAGCCTGACTAATATAGCATTGTGTGTACTGCCACTGTGCACCTCGCTCAGCCACGCTATATATAGCATTGTGTGTACTGCCACTGTGCACCTCGCTCAGCCACGCTATATATAGCATTGTGTGTACTGCCACTGTGCACCTCGCTCAGCCACGCTATATATAGCATTGTGTGTACTGCCACTGTGCACCTCGCTCAGCCACGCTATATATATAGCATTGTGTTTTCTGACACTCTGTGTACACGGCTTAGCCTGGCTCTATAGCATTGTGTGTACTGCCACTGTGCACCTCGCTCAGCCACGCTATATATAGCATTGTGTTTACTGCCACTCTGTGTACACCGCTCAGCCAGACTATATACCGTTGTTTACTGACACTCTGTGTACACCGCTCAGCCAGACTATATACCATTGTTTACTGACACTCTGTGTACACGGCTCAGCCTGACTATAAAGCATTGTGTGTACTGCCACTGTGCACCTCGCTCAGCCACGCTATATATAGCATTGTGTTTTCTGACACTCTGTGTACACGGCTTAGCCTGACTATATAGCATTGTGTGTACTGCCACTGTGCACCTCGCTCAGCCACGCTATATATAGCATTGTGTTTACTGCCACTCTGTGTACACCGCTCAGCCAGACTATATACCGTTGTTTACTGACACTCTGTTTACACCGCTCAGCCAGACTATATACCATTGTTTACTGACACTCTGTGTACACGGCTTAGCCTGACTAATATAGCATTGTGTGTACTGCCACTGTGCACCTCGCTCAGCCACGCTATATATAGCATTGTGTTTTCTGACACTCTGTGTACACGGCTTAGCCAGACTATATAGCATTGTGTGTACTGCCACTCTGTGTCTGCTGGGCCTGGGAACAGTAGTACACCGCTCACCCGCCACTGTATAGCATTGTGCTCTGTGTCGCTGCTGGGAATAGTGGTACTGTATAGCATTTCTGTACTGCCACTGTACTGCTGCCAGTCAGCGTGTACTGTAAGGATAAGTGAAATGAGGAAGAAATCCGGTGAAAGAGGAAGGGGCAAGGGAAGAGGTGTTTCCCCTGACGGTTCACGTACAGGCCACAGGGGAGCACCCAAGAAAACCCACTCAATACCGCCCATGTTGTCCAGGACAACAACCCTCACAAATCCAAAAGAACAGGACCAGATAATTACTTGGATGACCTCTCAAGCGTCCAGCAGTGGGTTAAGCAGCACCAGCACATCACGCACGAGGTCCGAGTCCTCAGCCAGTTACAAGGAGCCAGTGGGCACAAAGCTGACACAACCGGCAGCGACACCACGCACACAACTGCCAGATAACCAGTCCTATGAATTACCTCAGGACACAATGGGGTATTCGCAGGAGCTATTCCCAGCCCAACAAACTTCCACCTATGAAAGGTCAATGGAGGAACAGCCAGAAATGTTGTGCCCGGATTCACAACCATTAACTGTGGGAAATGCACCGCGCACTGAAATACAAGGCGAGTCCGAGGAGGACTCGGAAACCCAAATCCCAGAGCAAGTTGGGCAGGAGGGGTTGCAATTGCAGGAGGTCGGCCGACAAGATCTGGAAGACGACGTTGGAGTGAGCTGCGCAGAGGTTGTTCTGGGGAGCTCTACTCCACGGCGGCGGCCCCCCACAATGACATATGACGAGTTTGAGGAGATGGAAGAGGAGGGTATGGACAATGTGGACAGAGACCCAGATTTTATTTGTGAACGAGAACATCGCCGTCGTAGCAGCAGCACAGATGAGTCTGTTGAAGAACCCACTGCTGCACGAGTTCGCCTTGTGCCACAAGGTAGGCGGCGCGCAATTTCAGGCACTACAAGCGTGGAAGTTAGAGTGAGAGGCAAAAGAGGAGGAAACAGAAATCGCCAGCAAGGAGGCAGGTGCTCCAAAGTCTGGGCTTTCTTTGAAGACTGCACTGAGGATGTTACCATGGCGATTTGCAAGGTGTGCAAGACTCGCCTGAGCAGGGGGAAAAGTATTAACAACCTCTCCACCACCAGCATGAGCCGCCACATGCTATCCAAACATCCCACTCTGTGGGCAAACGCGGCAGGACAGGGTACCAGCAACACTGCCTCCCTTGGGTTCACCAGACTCACCACCAGACCCGCCTCAGCAGCAGCAGTAGCCCAGCCATTGCGTGGTTCACAACATTCACAAACATCAGACGACGCTGACACTGTCACTTTCCGGAGTAGTGCTCTTGAGGTCTCCCAGTGTTCATCAAACACAACAACCAACAGCCCTTCCGTGTGCAGCGCTACGGTTCAGTTGTCTGTGTCGGAGATGTTTGAGCGCAAGAGGAAATTGCCAGCAAATGACCCCCGGGCCGTGGCAGTAACAGCCAGCATAGCCAAGCTTCTGGCCTGCGAAATGCTGCCATATCGAGTGGTGGAGACAAACAGCTTCAAGGGCATGATGTCAGTGGCCATCCCACGTTACGTGGTTCCCAGCCGCTACCACTTTGCGCGCTCTGCAGTGCCTGAGTTGCAAGAGCACGTGGTCAGCAAAATAACCCGAAGCTTGAAGAATGCCGTTGCCTGCAAGGTTCACCTCACCACTGACACTTGGACGAGTGCGTTCGGCCAGGGTCGATACATCTCCCTTACCGCGCACTGGGTGAACCTTGTGGAGCCTGGCAGCGATTCCTCACCTGCTACGGCGCGGGTGTTGCCCACGCCGCAAACAGCTGCACCGCCGTCCCTCCCACTGGATAACAACAGCAGCACCTACCTCTCTGACTCCTTCTCCTCCAATGCATCTCAAAGCTGTACCTCATCCGGAAACGCTAACCCAGCAGCAGTAGGATCGTGGAAGCAGTGCAGCACAGCTGTTGGCATGCGTCAGCAAGCGTTGCTGAAGCTGATCTGCCTTGGGAATAAGCAGCACACAGGGGAGGAAATTTGGAAGGGAATAAAGGAACAGACGGATTTGTGGCTGGCACCGCTGGACTTGAAACCGGGCATGGTTGTGTGTGATAATGGGAGTAATCTCATTCGCGCTTTTAGGTTGGCTAAGCTGACACACATCCCTTGCCTGGCGCACGTGATGAACCTAGTAGTTCAGCGGTTCCTGAGGACATACCCAGGCGTGGCCGATCTTCTGTTGAAGGTGCGTCGAGTGGCCAAACATTGTAGAAATTCCAGTACTGCTTCGGGGGCACTCGCCAAGATGCAGGAGCGCTTCAATCTCCCCCACCATCGCTTGCTGTGTGATGTCCCTACGCGCTGGAATTCTACGCTGCACATGCTAGCACGCTTTTGTGAGCAGAAGAGTGCAGTGGTCCAGTACATGACGGCGCAGTACCGAGGCGCATCCGGACAGCTGCCAAGCTTCTGTGGATCCGATTGGGCCAACATGTTGGACCTCTGCCAAGTCCTCCAAAATTTTGAGCAATCCTCGTTGCTTGTGAGCAGTGACAACTCTTCAGTCAGCATTACCATACCACTGCTGTGTTTACTGAAGAGGTCAATGTTGAAAATCAAGGAAACAGCTGTCATGATGCAACTGGGGGAATCTGAAGGAGAAAACGATCAGCGTGATGGTACCAACATCAGGCCATCCGCCTCAGGGAACGCTGGCCCCAGCAGCTATGACGAAGAAGAGGAGGAGGAACAGCTGGAGTTGGAGCAGGAATTTCATGCCACCACTGACGAGGGCCAGAGCGGTGCACGTTGGACTTCCACAATTCAACGCGAATGGTCAGCAGAAGCAGACCAGGAGGAAGGTGACGACTATGATGCATCACAACAACTATCACAACGTTCACAAGAGGATGATGAGGATTCTGGTAGGACTCTGGCACACATGGCTCAATTCATGCTAGACTGCATTGAACGTGACCCACGCATTGTGCGCATTCTGGACAACACCAATTACTGGGTTTATACCCTTCTGGATCCACGGTACAAACACAATGTTCCAAAACTGCTTGAAGAAAGAGTCAGACAGGTCAAAATGGAAGAATACCAGCAGGCCCTTGTGGAGACTTTAGAGAGGAGATTGACATCCTCCCCCTCCTCTAGCCAGTTGTACGCAGACAGACTGACTTCCGCAAACCCAGGACGACCAGGAGGGCAGCAAACAACGCAAGCCGCAGCTAGTGCCCAAAAGGGAACGGTATCGGCAGTGTCCTTGGAGTGGGAAAATTTTCTGACACCCATGCAGCAGCAGCCCACTGAACAGCAAGCGTGCAGATCCACCTCCAACACCGATCGCCTGGAGAAGATGGTCAAGGACTACATGTCAGATGACGTAGCTGTGTCGAACAATCCATCTGCACCCTTCAACTGTTGGGTATCGAAGCTAGACACCTGGCACGAACTGGCAATGTACGCAATAGAGGTGCTGGCTTGCCCGGCAGCCAGCGTTATGTCGGAACGTTGTTTCAGTGCTGCCGGAGGCATCGTCACAGATCGGCGTATCCGCCTCTCCACAGAAAATGCAGACCGTCTGACTCAAATTAAAATGAATCAATCCTGGATTGGAAATGACTACGCAACACTCCAGGACCCCAACCAAGTAACATGACCAATGAACATCTGGGATGGTGTAGCATTTCCGGTCCCTGTTTATTGAACCTCTCATCTGTATTACATTTATGACTGCATGGTGGCAAAAAGCATTGCTGCTATATCCGCACGCTTTTTGTCCTCATGCAAGGCCTAGGTTGTTGTGTCTCAAAAACCGTGGCCTTCTCCTCCTGCGCCTGCTCCTGTTCCATCACGTCTGCTGCTGCTGGGTTAGCGTTGCCGCGTGGTCCCTGTTTATTGAACCACTTATCTTTATTACATTTATGACTGCATGGCGGTACAAAGCATGCTATCCGCACGCTTCTTGCCCTCATGCAAGGCCTGGGTTGTTGTGTCTCACAAAGCGTGGCCTTCTCCTCCTGCGCCTGCTCCTGTTCCATCACGTCTGCTGCTGCTGGGTTAGCGTTGCCGCGTGGTCCCTGTTTATTGAACCACTTATCTTTATTACATTTATGACTGCATGGCGGTACAAAACATGCTATCCGCACGCTTCTTGCCCTCATGCAAGGCCTGGGTTGTTGTGTCTCACAAAGCGTGGCCTTCTCCTCCTGCGCCTCCTCCTGTTCCATCACGTGTGCTGCTGCTGGGTTAGCGTTACCGGTCCCTTTTCCTGGAACCTCTTATATGTATTACATTTATGACTGCATGCCGACAAAAAACATGTTACCTGTGCAAAGAAAACAGACATTTCCCGCATTTAAAAGACAGTTTTCCCTTTGAAACTTTAAAATCGATTTTCTCAAAAACTATAAGCTCTTTTTGCTAATTTTTTTTTCCTCTTGTACCCACTCCCAAGGTGCACATACCCTGTAAATTTGGGGTATGTAGCATGTAAGGAGGCTTTATAAACCACAAAAGTTCGGGTCCCCATTGACTTCCATTATGTTCGGAGTTCGGGTCGAACACCCGAACATCGCGGCCATGTTCGGCCTGTTCGGCCCGAACCCGAACATCTAGATGTTCGCCCAACACTAGCTGCCATGCAAGCAGGAAGTAGAAGCACTGCAGATTTATTGCAGGATTTGTATTAGCTGTGACAAAGAAGTGTTTTTCTTTAAAGGTTATTAGACAAGACAAGACAAATAACATTTATATTGCGCTTTTCTCCTTGCGGACTCAAAGCGCCAGAGCAGAGCAGCAGCCACTAGGGCACTCTCTATTGGCAGTAGCAGTGTAAGGGAGACTTGCCAAAGGTCTCCTACTGAATTAGTGCTGGCTTACTGAACAGGCAGAGCCAAGATTCGAACCCTGGTCTCCTGTGTCAGAGGCAGAGCCCGTAACCATTACACCGTCAGCCAACTGATTAATATGCTGTTGCGTATCTTTTAGAGCAGAAAGGAAGTTCTGAGTTCAGGACCGCTTTAACTTCCTGCATCAGAATCAGATATTATTCACCAAGTACAAAGGGGGTTGTACCTGAAATCGGTTTTGGCACATACAGGTCGGTGACAGAACAACACAAGCATTACAGTTTAACCACTTGAGGACCCACCCTTTACCCCCCCCTTAAGGACCAGCGCTGTATTATGTGATCTGTGCTGGGTGGGCTCTGCAGCCCCCAGCACAGATCAGGGTGCACGCAGAGCGATCAGATCGCTCCCCTTTTTTCCCCCCTATGGGGATGGTGTGCAGGGGGGGTCTGATCGCGTCTGCGTGCAGGCATGTTGCGGGGGGGGCACCTCAAAGCCCCCCTCCGCGGCGACATTCTCCCCCTCCCTCTCCTATCTCCCTTCCCCGGAGATCCGGGCTGCACAGGACGCTATCCGTCCTGTGCAGCCAGTGACAGGACGTCCCCTGTCACATGACGGCGATCCCCGGCCGCTGATTGGCCGGGGATCGCCGATCTGCCTTACGGCGCTGCTGCGCAGCAGCGCCGTACAATGTAAACAAAGCGGATTATTTCCGCTTGTGTTTACATTTAGCCTGCGAGCCGCCATCGGCGGCCCGCAGGCTATTCACGGAGCCCCCCGCCGTGATTTGACAGGAAGCAGCCGCTCGCGCGAGCGGCTGCTTCCTGATTAATCAGCCTGCAGCTGGCGACGCAGTACTGCGTCGCTGGTCCTGCAGCTGCCACTTTGCCGACGCACGGTATAAGCGTGCGGTCGGCAAGTGGTTAAAGAACAAGTGACACCCATGCTAACCTAGAAATAAAAAAACACATATATAAGTAGATAAATACTAGTTCTAATTACATAACAGATGTATTGTGCTATCCACCAGGGCCGGGCCGAGGCATAGGCTGGAGAGGCTCCAGCCTCAGGGCGCAGAGTAGGAGGGGGCGCACAATTCATTCAGCTGTCATTCCTAATTGTGTTTGAAGCAGAAAGAAATAAGAAAGGGGGATACATGGCAGTGACTGCAAGCCAGATAACTAGATATTAAGGTGTTGGGGAGGTTGGGGGCCCTGTGGCCCTCTTAGTCTAATAGCAATCAGTGTGTGATGGCTGGGGTGGGAGGGATGGGGGGGGGCGCACTTTGGTGTCTCAGCCTTGGGTGCTGAAGGACCTTGTCCCAGCTCTGCTATCCACGTATTGATTCCTGTGGATTTTATAAGGGAAAAGCAGAGAATCCTATTCTAGAAATTTTCCATCTTGGTTACATTTGAATGAAGCTAATCCTGACATAATTTCCTTTTCTTTTTTCTCCTCTTGCTAATTGTGTATCCGTTACCCGCCCTCCTCCCAGAGTCTTCAGACACTCCTACTGAGGTCTATACTAGGAAGTGCACTGTTTTATATCATTAGAAGGAGGGAAACTAAAGGGAAGAAGAGGAAAATATTATAGATAAAAAGACCCCCCCCAGCATGCAACTGTTTTGCCAGCCGATGGCAATTAAAGGGCCAGTGTTCCTAAGGTATGTATATGGTATGGTACTCCATACCATAACAGCAGAAAAAGTTTTGAAAGTTTTGAATGCAGGATTAGAATCTTTATCACTTATTACACTCAGACCAGTTGCTGTTGAAATTTGATTTTTATGGTGACAATCCCGCTTTAACAAAGCATTTAAAATAGCATACATAGTCAGCATGCAGTAGCAGGAAAAGGAAGAGAAGGGGGGTAGGACCAGAGTGGTAGCCCGAGTACTGATTGATCAGATCAACGCTACACTTAAAAATCATTTTAGTTTTTTTTGGGCATAGCATGCCGCAATGCATGCTAGCAGATGTAATCCAAGGATGTGAGTACATGCGATACAGGAACATCTGTACATTGCATGGGCTAGAACCTGCACAGTCCAGATGGGAGATTCCACAGAAGATCATGTAGAATAACAGGGCTACGGTCTTGTGGGAATTACAAATCCAGACAAATATGTGCTGGCCAAGCATGAAAAAAATTGCTATTGAAAGATGAAGCAGTGCCAAGGGACAACAGCATCAGAAATAAAGAGATGAGAAGCTGAAGAAGTACCATGACCAGAAAACGGAACTAGTGACAATGTGGAAAATAAAGTGGTCCCTGTAACGGTAGGAGCACTCAGTGTCTGCTTGAGATGGATGATACCAAAGAAAATGGACAACGTGGGGTCCCCTATTCCAAGCCCATTTAACCCCTTGTCACCCATGCAGGCTTGTATAGCCAGAGCCAGACCATGTGGGGGTTTGTACCCTGAGCTATGCCAGCTCACATGGTGAGAAAGCCTCCCTCTTTCCCCCAAAGCCCTTGTCCATATATCTACCCTCACACCTGTGGGTATAGACCACAATGGGTTGATGGTGGTTAATTGGACCCCCAGGTGCATGCCCCCGGGAGTGAGATGGGTGTAGGTGTACTAATGTACTCCTTACCTGTTTCCAAGAAGAGTTAAAGATTAAACAATAACACAACATTGAAAAAAACCCTTTAATGTTCTAATTGACAGTAAGTACTTACCTTTAATTAATGACTATTACTATGGGCCTGATAAACAATTCCCATGCTTTGACACTCCTGGAGAGAAAAAAAGTCCCCAGACCCCAGTTTCAGCCACACAACTAAAACACAGTCAACTGTACAAAATGGACAGAACTTTGAGACCTTCCCCCATCCCACACATAAGGAAAGGTTTTGGTCCAATTTTCAATAGTATTTGCACTGATTTATTTTTCATTCTACATGAACTATTTCTCATTCATTTTCAGGTATCCTTAAACAGGAGTTGTGGGTTAGAACACTGTAATTTGCTGTGCCTGTTTGAAATTCTAAAGATACCTGATTATTATGTTTCCTAAAGCATTCAGCGTTTGTTTTTATTTTGAAATTGTTCCTGGAGCTTTTATGTTGTGAACATCTGATGCAGATTATCTCATATTCCTTCTACTTAAAATTTGCTACCATGAATTTGTGACAGTTGATAAAACAACAGGGTAAACTGATGCCCTCTGCATGCAGCAGCTGTCAAGGTCCTTCAGTAAATGGCTTTCTGTGTGTGGCGCAGAGAATCTAATTTACATTAAAAAACAATAATGCAAACATAATTTGTTTTCTTCCACACATAAAAATATAATGTTCATATTTTGTCTTCTATTCTTAATGGAAAAGGTTTGTCTTTTGTAACCTCTTGTAACTTTTTCTTTGGCAAAATTTTCATGCTCTCTGAGCCCGGCAGTCACAGTTGCCATCAATGTCATCATTTTACACATTTGAGAAAAGAAGGGGATAGAAAATGTAAACTATGCCACACAGATGCATGACTAAACCCCCCCCCCCCCCTTGCAAAACTTTGATGTGTCCTTTATTGTTCACACCCCTTTGTTTGCCTCTTCTTGATGACCCTAACAGCCTGGGATCCATCATACAAGGCTCATAAAGCAAGTGTTGCAATTAGGATCTTCACACCCATAATATGTAAAAACACCTGATCTGGAATATCAGAGAAAGGGAAGGTTAGCAGTAACCCCCCCCCCCCACCACACACACACACACACACACACACACACACACACACACACACACCTCTGGCTCCTCTGCAGTCACAGGCGCTGCTCTCCCCTAGTTACGCCTCTGATAATACCAAAACAGCATGCAGGACAACAGTTACAAAGAAACTTTAAACAATAACTAGAGTTACAATGTTCCAGAGATACAAGCAAAGTTGTCTTCATGTTCAAAATGTACTGTACTGTTTTTGTTTTTTTTAATTACATACTTCGTTTGTTTCATATTTTGGTTGTTGAGTGTTACAGTTTTGTATAAACACTTTAAAAGCACATTGAAAATAAATCCAGACTAGTTGTCCCAAAGTAAATAATGTATCCATATTTCATCATGTCATGTCAAATTCAACTTACAATCTAACTGAATGGAGCCTGTTGTAAGTAGGGGACTGCCTATATCTGAATATATAAAGTCGGATGTATGTATGTGTGTGTGTGTGTATGTATGTATGTATGTATGTATGTATGTACATTATGTATGTATGTATGTGCCGCGATCACTCGAAAACGCCTTGACCAATTTGAACGAAACTTGGTATACAGATCCCTTACTACCTGGGATGATATGTTTTGGGGGTCTCGCGTCCCCCCTGCATATCTAGGTGGAGCTACAAACAGCAAATCAGATTCCACCTATTCATCTCAATGGAAAAAATGTAAAAGGCTACCATTCTCACAGTAATTAAGCCAGAGTCCCCACACTTGGCACAGTTGGTCATTTGGTGACCGAGGTTACACATCCAGGAAAAGTAAGCGGAGCATAAAACAGCCAATCAAATTTCAGCCATTCATTTTTAATGGTAAAATGTAAACTGCAGCCATTCTTAGACTGTTAATGGCAGGGTTCTCAAACTTGCCACACTTGGTCACTGGGTGAATGAGATTAAGATTCAGGAAAGTGGGTGGAGCCTACAACAGCCAATCAAAATTCACCTATTGATTTTCAAGGGGAATATTGAAACTGCTGCCATTCTTACACTGTTTATGGCAGAGGCTTCAAACTTGCACCAGTCAGTCATTGGATGACTGGGGTTCAAATTCACCAAAAGGGGTGGAGCCGCTAACACCCACTCAGATTTACAGCTTCCATTCACACATTTCGATGCCAGGAACCTGAAAGTTCACAAACTTGGTCATTGAGTGACTGCTGTCAAGGTTACGAAAAGTGGGCAGAGCCAAAAACACATTTCACTGGTCAAATATAAACTGCAGCCATTCTTACACTGTGAATGGCAGGGTTCTCAAACTTTGCACAGTTGGTC
This sequence comes from Hyperolius riggenbachi, assembly GCF_040937935.1. Lineage (NCBI taxonomy): Eukaryota > Metazoa > Chordata > Amphibia > Anura > Hyperoliidae > Hyperolius > Hyperolius riggenbachi. The sequence continues at coordinate 315,469,985 of NC_090647.1, read as the reverse complement.
ATTGAGTGACTGGGATTAATATTCAGGAAAATGGGTGAAGCCTACAACAGCCAATCAAAATTCACCTGTTGATTTTCAAGGGAAATTGCTGCCATTCTTACACTGTTAATAGCAGATGCCTCAAACCTGGTACAGTTGGTCACTGGGTGACTGGGGCTCAAATTCAGAAAGGGGGCAGAGCCACAAACAGTCAATCAGATTTGCTTAATTTCAAAGGGAATATACAAATTATTGATACTAAGGACCCCAAAGCTCATAAACATGATAATTGAGTGACTGTATGTCAAGGTTACAAACAGTGGGTGGAGCCAAAAACAACTAACTTTTTACATAAGAAAATATAAACTGCAGCCATTCTTACACTGTTAATGGCAGTGTTCTCAAACTTGACACAGTTGATCACTGGGTGACTGGGATTAATATTCAGAAAAGCAGGTGGAGCATACATCAGCCAATCAAAATTCACCTATTGATTTTCAAGGGGAATATTGAAACTGCTGCCATTCTTACACTGTTAATGGCAGAGGCCTCAAACCTGCTACAGTCAGTCATTAGGTGACTGAGGTTCAAATTCACTAAAGGGGCGGGACCACAAACAGCCAATCAGATTTCTTTGCTGGATAAACTCCATTCACACAATTTTGATGGCAGGAACCCGAAAGCTCACAAACTTGGTGTAACGATTGCGGAATTATTTCCGTGGTCAGCGCACAAGAAGCGTGCCGACACTGTGGAAATCCTCCACAAGCGTGTAATTTGACAGAACCCAGCTTGGGTGCTATGCACCTGTAGAGGGCAATTCCCACCGGCAGATGGAGCTGTGGAGTGCAGATGAACACAGGCTCTGCACGGCCACAGATGCCAGATGGGAATTGTATGAGTTGAAGTAATGCAGGGCAAGATAGCCCTTAGAGAGAGAGAGCACACAGACAGAATGTATGTGTGTCCACCAATCTAGTCGCCACCCAGCGACGGTGAACACACAACAGCGGAAACAAAGTGGGAACGCAATCGCAAGAGTGGCGATTGCCAATGTATGTGTGTCCACCAATCTAGTCGCCACCCAGCGACGGTGAACACACAACAGTGTAAACGAAGTGGGAACGCAATCGCAAGAGTGGCGATTGCCAATAGTGACACAAGACTGAATTAGACAGAGCACAAGTGTTGCAAGAAAGACACAGCAAATAACAACGATCAGAACATCAAGGAAAATAACAAACGCTAGCTAAATGCGAACACCGCACTCATTCGCAACAGCGAACGCGTTTAAGACACGATCTCCGCGCATTAGGTGCCCAGTGATAAGCGTGCCACCCTAACTAACCAATGTAACCCAAACACGAAATAGAGAACGCGAACGCTTGCTAAACGGTTACCTCACCGAGCCTACAGCAAGCGTTTGTCCCAGACAAGACAGACAGAAGGAGCAGCCAGCAGCAACCACAGCTCTGACCTACACTCCCAGACAGAGCACAGAAGGACCCACCACCACTGCCGCTAGAGCGAATGCGATCCAGACAGACAAACAGATGGGGCTGCCAGTAGCAACCGCTGCTCTGGCTAGCACCCCTAAGACAGGGTACAGGCAGAACGATTTCCTGTCGACTGCCGCTGGTGACAAGACAATCGCAACAGATAAACAGAACAAGGCAAAACAGATAATACAACCTGACTGCACTAGAAGGGATGCCTGGTGCAGTCCCAAGGAATTACTCTAAGATAATCTTAGCAAACAATAGTAAGGCTGATACTCCAGGAGAGTTAGCAGGAACAAACCATCATGACCAGCAAAGAATTCTGGGAAGAAATGGTTTTTATACTGCAAGCCATCAGAGGAACAGCTAAGCAATTTGCATAACAAGTGTATGCAAATTCCTCACCAGCAGAGCAGCTCTGAAACTTGCAAAGTGAAAACAGGTCTCTTTTCCAGAGACCTGCAGCATTCAGACCTAAAGAATGGTCAAACAGCTGTCTGCCTGTGCAGACAGCTGAGCAGAGCATTACACTTGGTCATTGAGTTACTGTGTGTAAAGGTTACAAAAACTGAGTGGAGTCAAAAACAGATTTCCCTGGGAAAATTTAAACTGCAGCCCTTCTTCACTATTAATGGCAGGGTTCTCAAACTTTGCACAGTTGGTCACTGGGTGGCTGGAATTAATATTCATAAAAGTGGGTGGAGCCTAAAAAAGCCAATCAAAATGTGCCTGTTGATTTTCGTCAGGAATATTGAAACTGCTGCCATTCTTGCACTGTTAATGGCACAAGTCTCAAACTTGGTGCAGTTGGTTATTGGATCACTGGGGTTTAAATTTAAAAAATGGGGTGGAGCCACAAACAGCCAATCAGATTTGTTTTATTTTACTGGGAAAATACAAATTATTGATGCCAAGGACCCCAAAGCTCACAAACTTGGTAATTGAGTGTCCAGGTTACAAAAAGTGGGCAAAGCCGAAAACAAATTTTATTGGGAAAATATAAACTGCAGATTACACTGTTAATGGCAGGGTTCTCAAATTGTGCCCAGATGGTCACTGGGTGACTGAGATTAATATTCAGGGAATTGGGTAGAGCCTATAATAGCCAATCAAAATTCACCTGTTGAATTTCAAGGGGAATATTTAAATTGCTGCCATTTTTACACTGTTAATAGCAGATGCATCAAACCTGCTACAGTTGGTCATTGGGTGACTGGAGTTCAAATGCTGGAGAGGAGCAGAGTCACTCACAAACAGCCAATCTGATTTGTTTCCATATTTCTATGGGAATATACAAATTATTGATGCCAAAACTCACTAACTTGGTCATTGAGTGTTTGTGTGTTAGGGTTAGAAAAAGTGGGCGGAGCCAAAATACATACCCGAGCAACGTAGGGTCATCAGCTAGTAGGCATATATTAACCACTTTTCTACAGTCATAAGCAGCTCTCAGTAACAGAGCAATTTTTGCTTTTGGGAGTGTTACACTTCCACAGTTTATAGTTCTACTGTACTTTGTCTAACATAGACAATCTTGGTATTATTTTTTTCAGGACAGATAGGGCTTTATTCTAATGTTAAACATGTAATCTTACACATTAGAAAAATAAAAATAATAATAATAATATATGCATAAAACCAATGCAACATTTTGAAAAAAAAAATGTTTTTCTTCATTTTGACGCAACAAAATGTTTTAAAGGGGAATCAACCTGTATTGTTTTCCTAAAACTATTATTTCAATGTGTCTTTTGAGTGTAGAGACATTAAATTTGTGTATTTATTTCCAATTTGGTATTATTGGATGCAGGGGCTTATCTAGACTTAATAGTCCCCCCCCCCTCGCAAAAATGATAGCATGGGGCCCCTTTTGTTCCCGAATCCCATGGGATTGAGAGCTGGGGAATGGCAGCAGAGAGTGTTCTGCTGTGAAGCAGCGTCTGGAAGCAAAAACACGCTTCTACACATGTTTTTTTTTTTTTGTGAATGGGGAGGTTTCTTTGCTAATTTGTTGCACTTGTAGTTGGGGAGAGGGATGTAGAGGGCCCCCCAAAGCCTCTGGGCCCCCCTGTGATAGCATGGGGTTCAGGGGTGATTGCTACGCCCATGATTAGATGTCACAGGAAAAATTGTAAGTATTCCAGTTTTGGAAGACTAAATATGTAAAGCAACATTTTTTTGCACCATACTTCATTTATAGCAGGGCAAAAAGCACAAGATCATTGAATAACCCCAAAATTACCCCATTTAAAAATCTAGACCCCCCAATATATTTGATAAGGGGTATTATTAGACCCTCTGGTCTTTTATAGATTGGAAGAATGTAAACGATGTAGTTTTTTTTTCCTGCACAGATGCCACTTTGAAAGCACACAATGCCCACACACTGTTTGTAAGCCACAAAATATATCCTCAAACATATTTGTCAACTTATCCCGTGCATAGAGATATTAAATACAAATGCCTCTGAACAACTGGGGGGCCCACAATCAACTGAGGGCATTTTGCATTTTTATGGATTGAAAATGCAAAGCAGAATTTTTAGCACCATATTTTATTTATAGCAGTGCAAAAGGACCAAGGCTTCAATTCATCAAGCATTACCACATTCGGTAATGCTGAAAATAGCGGACTTAACCACTTGAGGACCCTGGGCTTTAACCCCCTTAAGGACCAGACACTTTTTTTCCATTCAGACCACTGCAGCTTTCACGGTTTATTGCTCGCTCATACAACCTACCACCTTAATGAATTTTGGCTCCTTTTCTTGACACTAATAAAGCTTTCTTTTGGTGCTAATTGATTGCTGCTGCGATTTTTACTTTTTATTATATTAATCAAAAAAGACATGAATTTTGGCAAAAAAATGATTTTTTTTTAGCTTTCTGTGCTGACATTTTTCAAATAAAGTAACATTTCTGTATACAGGCAGCGCGAAAAATGTGGACAAACATGTTTTTGATTAAAAAAAAACCCATTCAGTGTATATTTATTGGTTTGGGTAAAAGTTATAGCGTTTACAAACTATGGTGCAAAAAGTGAATTTTCCCATTTTCAAGCATCTATGACTTTTCTGACCACCTGTCATGTTTCATGAGGGGCTAGAATTCCAGGATAGTATAAATACCCCCCAAATGACCCCATTTTAGAAAGAAGACATCCCAAAGTATTCACTGAGAGGCCTAGTGAGTTCATAGAAGATATTATTTTTTGTCACAAGTAAGCGGAAAATGACACTTTGTGACAAAAAAAAAAAAAAGTTTCCATTTCTTCTAACTTGCGACAAAAAAAAAATGAAATCTGCCACGGACTAATCATGCCCCTCTCTGAATACCTTGAAGTGTCTACTTTCCAAAATGGGGTCATTTGTGGGGTGTGTTTACTGTCCTCGCATTTTGGGGGGTGCTAATTTGTAAGCACCCATGTAAAGCCTAAAGGTGCTCATTGGACTCTGGGCCCTTTAGCGCAGTTAGGGTGCAAAAAAGTGCCACACATGTGGTATTGCCGTACTCGGGAGAAGTAGTACAATGTGTTTTGGGGTGTATTTTTACACATACCCATGCTGGGTGGGAGAAATACCTCTGTAAATGACAATCTTTGGATTTTTTTTACACACAATTGTCCATTTACAGAGTTATTTCTCCCACCCAGCATGGGTATGTGTAAAAATACACCCCAAAACACATTGTACTACTTCTCCCGAGTATGGCGATACCACATGTGTGGCACTTTTTTGCACCCTAACTGCGCTAAGGGGCCCAAAGTCCAATGAGTACCTTTAGGATTTCACAGGTCATTTTGAGAAATTTTGTTTCAAGACTACTCCTCATGGTTTAGGGCCCCTAAAATGCCAGGGCAGTATAGGAACCCCACAAATGACCCCATTTTAGAAAGAAGACACCCTAAGGTATTCCGTTAGTAGTACGGTGAGTTCATAGAAGATTTTATTTTTTGTCACAAGTTAGCGGAAATTGATTTTTATAGGTTTTTTTTCACAAAGTGTCATTTTCCGCTAACTTGTGACAAAAAAATAAAATCTTCTATGAACTCACCGTACTTCTAACAGAATACCTTGGGGTGTCTTCTTTCTAAAATGGGGTCATTTGTGGGGTTCCTATACTGCCCTGGCATTTTAGGGGCCCTAAACCGTGAGGAGTAGTCTTGAAACAAAATGTTGCAAAATGACCTGTGAAATCCTAAAGGTACTCATTGGACTTTGGGCCCCTTAGCGCAGTTAGGGTGCAAAAAAGTGCCACACATGTGGTATTGCCATACTCAGTAGAAGTAGTATAATGTGTTTTGGGGTGTATTTTTACACATACCGATGCTGGGTGGGAGAAATATCTTTGTAAATGACAATTTTTTTATTTTTTTTTACACACAATTGTCCATTTACAGAGAGATTTCTCCCACTCAGCATGGGTATGTGTAAAAATACACCCCAAAACACATTATACTACTTCTCCCGAGTACGGCAATACCACATGTGTGGCACTTTTTTGCACCCTAACTGCGCTAAGGGGCCCAAAGTCCAATGAGTACCTTTAGGATTTCACAGGTCATTTTGCGACATTTGGTTTCAAGACTACTCCTCACGGTTTAGGGCCCCTAAAATGCCAGGGCAGTATAGGAACCCCACAAATGACTCCATTTTAGAAAGAAGACACCCCAAGGTATTCCGTTAGAAGTACGGTGAGTTCATAGAAGATTTTATTTTTTTGTCACAAGTTAGCGGAAAATGACACTTTGTGAAAAAAAAACCTATAAAAATCAATTTCCGCTAACTTGTGACAAAAAAATAAAATCTTCTATGAACTGACCGTACTACTAACGGAATACCTTAGGGTGTCTTCTTTCTAAAATGGGGTCATTTGTGGGGTTCCTATACTGCCCTGGCATTTTAGGGGCCCTAAACCATGAGGAGTAGTCTTGAAACAAAATTTCTCAAAATGACCTGTGAAATCCTAAAGGTACTCATTGGACTTTGGGCCCCTTAGCGCAGTGAGGGTGCAAAAAAGTGCCACACATGTGGTATCGCCGTACTCGGGAGAAGTAGTACAATGTGTTTTGGGGTGTATTTTTACACATACCCATGCTGGGTGGGAGAAATAACTCTGTAAATGGACAATTGTGTGTAAAACAAATCCAAAGATTGTAATTTACAGAGGTATTTCTCCCACCCAGCATGGGTATGTGTAAAAATACACCCCAAAACACATTGTACTACTTCTCCCGAGTACGGCAATACCACATGTGTGGCACTTTTTTGCACCCTAACTGCGCTAAGGGGCCCAGAGTCCAATGAGTACCTTTAGGCTTTACATGGGTGCTCAAAATTTAGCACCCCACCCACTTGCCAGGACGGTTAACAAACCCCACAAATGACCCCATTTTGGAAAGAATACACAACAAGGTATTCCATGAGGGGAATGGTGAGGTAATTGAAAATTTTATTTTTTGTCACAAGTTAACGGAAAATGACACTTTGTAAAAAAAAAAAAAAAAAATTCTGCTAACTTGTGACAAAAACTAAACTCTTCTATAAACTCACCATGCACCTCACATAATACTTTAGGGTGTCCTCTTTCCAAAATGGGGTCATTTGTGGAGTCTGTCCTGGCATTTTCGGGTCTCTGCAATCATTACATGTATGGCCAGTATTAGGAGTTTCTGCTATACTCCTTATATTGGGTATACAAGTAATGCACTCTGGGCTGAAAGGAAAAATGAACGGCAAACATACCTTGCTCCACATCAATAGCAGATCTTCCTCCACATCAATGGCAGTGATAACCTCAGGAGAGAGACACCCCGTGCCACCCTGCACTCAGGGTGAGCCACCAACTTATGTGACTGGGCCTCAGAACTTTAGTATACAGCATTATGCCTTTAGGATACAGCAATATGCCTGCCAATAGAGATGACTCTGTGTGGCATTAAAGCATCATCATAGGCCCAAAGTAAATCACATATAAACCGGGGGTGTCCACACTCAAGGGAAATTAAAACATGCCGTCTTATATCGCCAACCCAGGACAGATCAGCAATATCAAGCATGGAAACCGATCCTTCTTCCGACTTTTATGCTTACCCGTTTGGTTTTCAAGCTTACCTCTCCTCTCCCTGCGACAATGTGCGAAAGACCACTGAGTGTGTGCCTACTCCTGTGTCTGGAGTAGAGATGTGGCGAACGGTTCCCGAACCGTTCGCCGGCGAACATCTCTAAATTCATGGGCCTCTTACTACTTCCGGGTCGCAATGACCCGGAGTAGAACGCCTGCGCTGCCCGGCGGAGCGCGTCCTAGATCGCGCTCCCGTTGCCGGGCACTCTCTGCGCATGTGCGTGACGTCATGAGTGACGTCACGCTCATGCGCAGAGAGCGCCCGGCAACAGGAGCGCGATCTAGGACGCGCTCCGCCGGGCAGCGCAGGCGTACTACTCCGGGTCATTGCGACCCGGAAGTAGTAAGAGGCCCAGAGAGGTTCGCCAGGCGAACTGTTCGGCCCAACTCTAGTCTGGAGTTCCCTAGGTTCTAATAGTGTACCTGCTCGTGGTACCTCTCAAAACACTCCCCTATGCATAGGCCAGGCTGGTCAGGACATTTGGGACAAGAATAAACGGTGTCAGTCCTTCTTCCAGCCCTGCTACAGACACGACAACGTTTTATTTGGATGCGTTGACCTGGGGCACACGGAAGCTGATAGGCGTAATGCCTTCCATGCAGTCGGCTAGTTGCATCTGGGGGGGGGGGGGGCCTGGCACCTCCTGGATACAGGATGTCCAGAATGATCTGTTCCTGAAATTGAAGGAAAGATCCAGTTCTCCCAGCCTTACTGTAGAGAACAAAGCTGTTGTAAACTGCCAATTGAATCAGATAAAAAGACACTTTCTTATACCAGCGTCTTCTTTTCCGGGTAACTAAATAGGGCGCTAACCTCTGGTCATTGAAGTCCACTCCTCCCAGGTTGACATTATATTCGTGGACGACAAGGGGCTTTTCAATGACCTTAGTTGCCTGTTGAATTTGGACTGTCGTGTCTGTGTGAATGGTGGACAGAAAGTAAACGTCCCTCTTGTCCCTCCATTTCACCGCGAGCATGTCTTCAGTACGCAAGGCGGCCCTCTGCCCCCGTTCAAGTCTGGTGGTAACGAGCCGTTGGGGGAAGCCCTGGTGACTAGGTCGCGCAGTGCCACAGCATCGGATTCCTTCTAACTTTAAGTGCTGAAAGAGGGCCACACTTGTGTAATAATTGTCCACAAAAAGATGATACCCCTTCTGGAACAAGGGTGACACCAAGTCCCACACAACCTTTCCACTGCTCCCCAGGTAGTCAGGGCATCCGACCGGCTCCAATTTTGAGTCTTTTCCCTCATAGACCCTAAAACGACATGTATAGCCTGTGGCCCTTTCACAGAGCTTATACAGTTTCACCCCATACCGGGCGCGCTTGCTTGGGATGTACTGTTTGATGCCAAGGCGCCCGGTAAAGCGTAAGAGGGACTCGTCTACGCAGATGTTCTGTTCAGGGATATAAGCATCTGCAAATGTTGATGACAGGTGGTCTATGAGGGGCCGAATTTTGTGGAGCCGGTCATAAGCATGGTGGCCCTTTTCATGACAGGTTTCGTCATTGTTGAAGTGCAGGAAGCGCAGGATGGACTCAAATCGTGTCCTGGACATGGCAGCAGGGTACAAGAGAACATGATGTACTGAGTTCGTAGACCAATACGACCGCAATACATTCTGTTTCATTAGTCCCAAGTGAAGGATAAGGGCCGAAAATATTTTAATGTCGGAAACTTGGACTGGTTTCCACCGGAAAGGCTGGGCATAGCTGCTCTCCGGGTGCTCGGCGATGAATTGTGTGGCTTTACGGTTGGTCTCAACCACAATTAAGTCCAAGAGAACCTGGGTGATGAACAGCTGCAAAAAGTCTAGGGCCGTTCCTAGATGAGCTGTCGCCACCTGGACTCCATACTGGGCGGTGAAAGGGGGCACTACGGGTGCGGCGGAATCAGGGGATTGCCAATCTGGTTTTGCCAGCACCTCTGGGAGTCTATGGGTACTACGGGCCCGTCTTCTTCTTGGTGGCTGCGACGGGGGTACTACTGCACTTGCCACCGTACCAGTTTCTACTTCCATGCTGGCGCTCACCACTTCACCAGGGTCTACAGAAGTACTGGTACCAAGTCCAGGAGATGCTGCGCTGCTGGTGCCTGCCTCACCAAGAAAACTATCATCAGCGCTAGCACCACCCTGCTGCCCTTGAGGCGGATCCTGCGCCACCTGCGGTCTAACGACATGGGGTCTGGTATGCCTGGCTCTAGCCGGGACCAAAGCCTCGTCATCACTTTCGGTCAGGGAACCACTGCTTTCCACAGGTTTAAATTTGGACCCGGATGATTCGACGGATGATTCTTCCCAAAAGAACTCATCCGACTGGTCCATATACCTGTATACCTCCTCATCGGAAAGCCCCCTTCTTGCCATTGTGGACTGCTAAATTTATGGGGTTTTCCTCCGAGACTACCCAGAAAAAAAGAGCACCTACCTAGCAAAAGGGAGTATTTGAGAGGTATTGGGGTTGGTGGGAAGTGGGGTCTCAGAGGCAATCAAACAATCACGGGACAATCAAATACAATTACAGCACAATCGACTCCAATCACAGCACAACCAAATCTGATGCACTCGGAAGGTGGTGGTTGGAGGTGGTGGGGGGGAGGGTGGGGTTGGGTGTGGTGGGGGGGAGGGTGGGGTTGGGTGTGGTGGGAAGTGGGGTCTCAGAGGCAATCAAACAATCACGGGACAATCGAAGCCAATCACGGGACAATCAAATACAATTACAGCACAATCGAATACAATCGCAGCACAAGCAAATATGATGCACTCAGAAGGTGGTTGTTGGAGGTGGTTGGGGGGAGGGTGGGGTTGGGTGTGGCGGGAAGTGGGGTCTCAGAGGCAATCAAACAATCACGGGACAATCGAAGCCGATCACAGAACAATCTAATACAATTACAGCACAATCGAATACAATTGCAGCACAAGCAAATCTGATGCACTCAGAAGGTGGTGGTTGGAGGTGGTTGGGGGGAGGGTGGGGTTGGGTGTGGCGGGAAGTGGGGTCTCAGAGGCAATCAAACAATCACGGGACAATCGAAGCCGATCACGGGACAATCAAATACAATTACAGCACAATCGAATACAATTGCAGCACAAGCAAATCTGATACACTCAGAAGGTGGTGGTTGGTAGTGTTGGGCGAACATCTGGATGTTTGGGTTCGGTGTGGTTCAGCCGAACATGCCCCTGATGTTCGGCATGTTCGAGCCGAACCCCGAACCCAACCCGAACATGTCCCTTTGGGGCCCCTATAGGGTCCCAGCATAAAGGGAGAGCATGCCCCGAGCGCGCGGGGGGGGGGGGGGGGGTCGAAAATGCCCCCCACCCCTCCCCGCTCTCGGGGCATGCTCTCCCTTTATGCTGGGACCCTATAGGGGGCTATGTTCGGCCGAACAAAGAAGGCCTGTTCGGGTTCGGGCAGCGAACCGAACCGAACCCGAACAGGCCAAAATCCGGGCGAACCCGAACAGTGGCGAACACTGTTCGCCCATCACTAGTGGTTGGAGGTGGTTGGGGGGAGGGTGGGGTTGGGTGTGGTGGGAAGTGGGGTCTCAGAGGCAATCAAACAATCACGGGACAATCGAAGCCGATCACGGGACAATCAAATACAATTACAGCACAATCGAATCCAATCGCCGCACAATCAAATCTGATGCACTTGGAAGGTGATGGGGGGTGGGGGTGGTGGTGGGGTGGGGGTTTTTGGGAAGTGGGGTCTCAGAGGCAATCAAACAATCATGGGACAATCGAAGCAGATCATGGGACAATCAAATACAATCGCAGCACAATCAAATACAATCGCAGCACAATCGAATACAATCACAGCACAGTCAAATACAATGCACTCGGACGGTGATTAGGGGGGGGGGGGGGTCTGAGGGCGATTTGAGGGGGTGGGGGGTTGATCAGGAGCCTGCACGGGGCAGACTGAGTCCTGATCTGATGAGAGGCAGACACAGGGGGTTACTGATCGCAGATCAGTTAGTGATTGCTGGGGAGGACAGATGTAAACAAAGAGCAGGGGATGTAATCAGGAGGGGGGTCTGAGGGCAATCGAGGGTCTGGGCAGGTGATCGGTTACCCCCGCGGGGCAGTTAGGGTCTGCTCTGATGGGTGGGGGTGCTGAGGGGTGATGGACAGGTGATAGACAGGTGATCAGAGAGGGATCAGAGGGGGATCAGGGGGGGATCAGAGGGGGATCAGGGGGTAAGGTAGCTGTATACAGATGTATACAGTATACAGGGGGGTAGTCTGGGATGGGGTCTGGGGTGATCTAAAGGTAGGGGGGAGATCAGGGGTGACTAGGAGGCAGTTAGGGACCTAAACTAAGGGACAGCGTCGCCAGTTAGTGGCAGGTGTGTGTGTGTGTGGGGGGGTTTATAGGGGTGCAAGGGTGCTGGGCAGGGGTCTGCTGGGGTGATCAGGGGGGGTATGAGGCCTGGGGTGGGAGATCAGGGTGGCTGTGAGCAAAAAAGAGCTGTGTCCTGTGTACTCACAAAGTGCTTCCTCCTCGCTGGTGGTCTCTGCAACAATGAGACCACGAGGCGAGGAGGAAGCACGTATAAGGCACTTTGTTTACCTAACAAAGTGCCTTATACCCCCTGATTGGCTGCTTCTGCGGATTCCTCCGCTCGCCGGCGCTGCTAAGTGGCCGGCGAGCGGAGACTAAATGCCGGGCTATCGATCCCGGGCGGAGGATCGCGTCACAGATGACGCGATCGCTCCGCCCATGCCCTTACAAGGACCGCCGCCTCTGTGGGTGAGCTGGTCCTTGCAGGCTCCACTTCCCGGCCGCCGCTGTGCGTTAGGCGGTCGGGAAGTGGTTAATGTTAATTTATCAAGGCTGTTACCGCATGAAAAGCTGAAATTACAGAGCAATGAGATAAATTACCGACTTGTGCTCAACACATGTCAGGAAATGTCAGTAAATGTCATTTCATCAAGGTTACAGCATTCGCTAACACATTCAGTGATTATCTCCAGCTCTCCTCTGTCGTTAACTGGCTTTGAATGCCTTCCTGTGTATGTTCTCATGATTAACAGGAGCAGGCAGCCAATAGAAACAGCCCCTGTTCTCCTGCAAGTGCTGCTGATAGGTCTCAGACCCCCCAGACAGTGAGCAGAGAGAATGGACAAAACATATTTTCCAGGTTCCCTTCTGTGGTGTAACCCTTTCAGACCCTGTTTGAAAAAGCAAAGTTGCTAGTGGTGAAATCACCAAGCATGGCATTTGTAATGTCTCCGGGAAGTCCATCTAAGTTGTGGCAATTAAATAAAATGTTAAGAAACACTGATAGACAGATTTAGAGCAGCAGAGGCAGTATAGAAAACAGTAAATGTAACAAATGTTTACATTCAAAGGGATGTCAGGATGACTTCTATTGTAAATACCTCTGCAGCTTGTAAAAACACAGAGACAAGCTGCTCCAGCTGCTCTGCTGTTATCAAAACGGTAGTAGTTTGGTAACTTAAAGAGAACCCGAGGTGGGATTTCATTATGTTAGTGGGGCACAGAGGCGGGTTGTTCACACTAACACCAGCCTCCGTTGCCCCATGGTGTGCCTCCAGGACCCCCCTGCGCGCCGCTATACCCCCCGCAGTGCTGGCGACACGCAGCGTGTCGCCAGCACAATGTTTACCTATGTTCTGTCTGTTTGCGTTGCTCCCCCGCCTCCTCCTTATCGGCGCTACCCGCCCGTGTCACTTCCCTCCAATCAGCGGGAGGGAAGGGACGCAGGCGGGTAGCGCCGATACGGAGGAGGAGGGGGAGCGGCGCTGACAGACAGCGCATAGGTAAACATTGTGCTGGCGACACGCTGCGTGTCGCCAGCACTGCGGGGGGGGGGGGGGGGGGGTATAGCGGAGCGCAGGGGGGTCCTGGAGGCACACCATGGGGCAACGGAGGCTGGTGTTAGTGTGCACAACCAGCCTCTGTGCCCCACTAACATAATGAAATCCCACCTCGGGTTCTCTTTAAGGAACATCTACCTCACATGTGAAAATATTGATGAATTAGCACACACAAGTGTAAAATACCGAATGCGGTATTTTAAGGACTGGGATTTTGTTATCGAACAGCCTTTGATGAATTGAAGCCCAAGACCCCTGAATATTTCCCAAAATGACCCCATCTAGAGATCTAGACCACAGAATGTATTTGACAAGGGATATATAATTAGGGATTTGACTCTTTGGTCTTTTCACGATTTTGATTGGAAGAATGAGGTAAAATTTATTTTTTTTCTGAAAAAAATTCTAATTTGAAAGCACATATTGCCCACATGCAGTTTGCATGCCATCATAAAAGATCCAAAGCAGAATTATTTGCACCATACTTCATTATGGCAGTGCAAAAAAACCAAGACCCCTGGATATCCCTAAAAATGACCCAATCTACAAAACTAGAACCCCCAATGTTTTTAACAAGGTTTTTAATTAAAGTGGATCCGAGATGAACTTTTACTCATTGCATAATTGTGTTCCTTTCCTATTGTTTTTAGGGAATTCCTTAAGCTAAATACTTTTTTGTTTTTGTTTTAGTACTCTAATTCCCTATAAACTAAACAAGCCACGCCCACAGGTTATCAGAGAGCCAAGGCACTTTCAGACAGTAGCAAGGGCTCATGGGAGCTCAGTCTGGGCAGGAGGAGGGGCAGGTATTATCAGCCAGAGATTTCAGAGGCAGAGGGGAGGAGGGAGGAGGAGGGGGGATTAGGTTTTTTGCTCAAGATGCAGATAAGCTTGCCTCTGTGTAATGTTAACAAACAACATGGCTGCTGTCATTGTATCACAGGAAGAAATATTCATTTTCTATTAAAGCTGTTTGCAGTTAGATTTGCTGTGTAAATCTAAACTTTAGATAAGCTATATAGACAAGTTACTTGTTATAGTTAGTTTTTCATCTCGGATCCGCTTTAAAGAGAAACTCCAACCAAGAATTGAACTTTATCCCAATCAGTAGCTGATACCCCCTTTTACATGAGAAATAGAATGATTTTCACAAACAGACCATCAGGGACTAATACTGTGTGACTAATTTTGTGCTGAAACCCCTCCTACAAGAGGCTCTGAATACCGCGGTACTCCTGGCAAACTGCCACAATGTAACAATGTTCACAGACAGGAAATGGCTGTTTACAGCTGTCTAACAGCTAGAAACAGCTAAATAACCTGCCCACAGTAACAATGTCACCATGTAATAAATGTCAGAATGTGAATCTGGGAGAGGAAAGATTTTACAATGAGCAAACACTGACTAAATCATTTATACATAATTATTGTAAAAATGAAGCACTTTTTTTTATTACATTATTTTCACTGGAGTTCCTCTTTAAGGTATATAATCACAATATACTATCAACATACTACATAAAATCTTCACTTTATACTACCTTAATACTATGTATAATCATGCTACAACTCTATATACGCTACACTTTATATGACCTAAATACTGTGTTTAATCATGCTACAATATATACTAACTTTATACCTATATATAGGCTTAAAGGGAACCAGAGACGAAGCACCCTCATGTATTTTACCATATATATCAGTGGGAACATTAGAGAAAACACCTACCCTGCTCTCTGTTTCATCCTCACTGCTAAAAGTGTCTGTTTTCAGCTGTGATAAGAATCCCGGACTGAGCATTCAGTCTGGCTTTGCCGGTAATGATTATTGCTGAGTCATTATAGCAGAGCCACAAGGGGGCAGGCTTGGGCTTTAAAAGGCACCAGAGAAGACAGACTCAGCTATGATCATTCCGTAGCAAAACCAGACTGAATGCTAAGTCAGGGTTTCTTATCAGAGGTGATGACAGTCAGATTAAACAGAGAACAATGAAACAAAGAGTAGATTAGGTGTTTACTGTCATGTTCCCACTGATTTATAAGGTAAAATACATGCGGGTGCTTCGTCTCTGGTTCTTTTTAACTATATACTACCTACATACTACATATAATCATGCTACACTATTTCCTAACCATATACCTATATACAGTACATGCTATACTTTATTATACCCCAGTGTCGGACTGGGAGGTGGAAAAACTGTGGAAATCCACCTGCTGGCCAAGCAGCAGAAACCCTGTGTTATCACTCCCAATAGAAACCTGCAGCAAGTCTTCATTGTGAGCAGCAAAACCTGATTACTGCTGCTTGGCCAGCAAGTGGATTCTTTCAGTTTTTCCAGCTCCAAGTCCGACACTGTTGTACCCAAAAACTACGTATAATCGCACTATCCTACTGTATATACTAACTATGTACCTACATGCTGTATATACACTATACTATATACTTCCTAAATGTTATGTGTAATTATGTTACACTATATACTAACTATATACCATATATACGCTATACTATGGACAACCTAAATACTACGTATAATAACACTTCTAACTCCTAACTGACTTTACATCATCTTTGCATTGGAGCATGTTTGCTCAATCATAATGCAAAAACGGGCTTGAAAAAGGCTCTTCTAAGCTGATCTTCTAGCTCACAAAATGCATACACAAACACAGAAAATAATGTTAAAGCCTCATCCCTGGAATAATTTTCTTTTAATTTAGGATATTGTGATTTGGTATTGTCTACATACACATGTAAGATTAAACATGGCTGGGGAAGCCACTAAAGACCGCCTAAAATCTGCTGTCTGTTCAAGAGCCCCCCACAGCTACCTAAAGATCTGGCATGCCAGGGCTTTAGTGACCTCCAATGTCTGAGCAAGTTGAGCAACCCCCAAGTGCATTATTTTCCCACTAACCCTGCCTGTCACAAACTGCTCCATGATGCAGAGGTGTAACTATGGGGGAGCAAGAGGGGGCATATGTCCCCAGATGCAGCACTGTAAGGGCACTCAGCATCGCCTCTGCACCCCCACCTGCATTTGTGGTGTCTCCCTGGCTGCCCGAAGTGCCCCTGTCTCATCCCCCCCCCCCCCCGCAGAGGAGTTAAGAAACGTTAACAGCACCAGAAAAAGCGGGGTGCCTCTGGCTATCTAAAGAGGAGCACCTCTGGCTATATCAAGGGGGGGCACATCTGGCTATTCAAAAATTTAAAGGGGGCACATTTGGCTATCGAAATTGGGGAAAGGGGTCACATATGGCTATCTTCAAGGGAAAGGAGACACATCTAAACAGCATTTGTACATTTTTCTCCACCCATGATAACATTCTGATGTGTGGCCATGCCCATTTTTTCCAGAGGGGGGCACAAAAACTGTCTTTGTCCTGGGGCACTGAAAACTCTATCTACATCATCTCTCCTCCCAGCTACATAGTAACAGACATGTCGGTAGCCTCTAGAGGAATGAGTATTCTGCGGTAATTGAAGTGTGTAGAGCCTAATGCTGGGAATACACGTTTCGTTTTTGCCTTCGTTTTAGCCTTCAATTCGTTCAGTAAATGAATCGAGTGTTGAAAACGTATGTGAAAATAGTCATAATCTCATTATAGTTTCGATTAATAGACCCCAAAAACGAGCGACTAGTGATCGAACATGTTTGATATTATCTCTCTTTATCCATCTAATCGAGCCATTGGTAGGCTTGATGGCTGTTCAGATCGATTATATATCCGTTTATGTTAGTCCGTCCCTGTAAAAAGGGATTTTCGTTTCGTTTCTTTGCAGCCTTCGATCATTGGAAAAACGAAACCATCAGAATAAAAAAAAAAAACGAAACCGTGGGTGGTGATATTAACCGTACGTTCGATTATTTCGGGAACGAAAAGGACAAAAGGCACAATCGAAACGAAGGCTAAAACGAAGGCAAAAACGAAACGTGTATTCCCAGCATTAGACCATTGTTGAATATTTATTACTGTCTGTATCACCCAAGCCACTTATGAAACTTTAAACCACATCTTGTCTGTAAACTGTATCAAAATGAAGCCTTTTGTTCCTGATCAGTTTTTATGGTTTAACCTCCTCTCCTTTCATTGGGACTGGCAATAAAGCTCCATGGTGTAAGTAAAGAATAAGCTGAGCAATAAAGACACAAAACAAATAACAGCTCAAAAAAACTACTAAGATCTTTACACAAGGTTCAAAACTAAAATAAATGGGATTTGGGCATTATGTTTGAAGTCTTTCAAACAAAGTCAACATTTTACTTGATGAAAAGGGCACATAGAAACAAAAATGGCAACTGTAAGCAGGCAGCAAAATATATGGATATATTGGAATAAATAGCTGACTCAGGCATCAGCCAAAATGCTGATAATTCAAACACGTCCCATGTTATGTTGCTATGCTTAGGATTCATTGACAATTACAATTAACAATTACAATCATGTTCTGTTTATTGCCACATTATTTGTTATTGTTGTATAAGAATAGGAAAATGATGAGCCATTCAAACTAATCAGCCGTACCATATAAACACTCATGCTGGAATCACCATACATGTTTAATCAAGTTTTCAAGCATTGTAAAATTGAAAATTACATTTTAATTATGATTGTTGTAAGAAATGACTTCTTTTTTTCCTTCTGTTAATTTACTGTATTTGTTGAGTAAAACAAAAATATTTCAAAATGTTTATCTTGTACATCATGTGTTAATATGTGTATAACCATTATAAATTTAATATGGCTTTGAAAGTTATTTCCTGTAAAATTGCTGTAATTACACTCAATATATTCAAGGACGAGCCAGATAGATGATGTAATGTCACATGCTTCGATTAAAAAAAAAACATCGGCACACACACATTGCAACCCCACTAGCAACTTCTTTTGTTAAAGGACCACATGAAAAATTGTAAAATGTAAAATACATATGTAAATACAGTATCCTTCAAAGGAGCATAAATTATAAAATTACTGTTCTCCTATGTAGCTGGAGCTTACAGAAGGTAGTAAAAACATACAGATTTGAAAGGTTTTTGACTAGTATATCTCATATATGAGGATCACTCCAATTACCCTCTATTTTGCGACCTGCCAATTTATTTATTTTTTTTGATTGATTTTACTCTGAGGCCTGTATCATTTTTAATATAAAACAATTCAAAGTGAAATGCATGGGTTGATCGATGATTGGCAGCACAGGCAAACCAGTATTTTTGGAATATCTATGGTGATAATACCTACTTTATAAGTTTCATGACCATTAACCACTAGGCGACCGCGGCACCAGCTCCAGGACCGCCTAACACCGATCGTCGTAAAGTCCCTGGGGCGTATTTTGCAGGAGATCGCGCGCGGCAATCGCCGCTTGGAGACTGTTATACGGCGAAACAGTCGTCTATTAATACAGTACAGCGATGCTGTATCAGGGAGTGTAATTAGAGTACTGCTTCAAACTGACACACCAAACTCACTGTGTAACACAACGCAAACAGCTGTTTGTGTAGTGACGGCCGTGCTGGACTGGTGCGCACCATCGCGAGAGTGCAGGCCGTGGCGGTTTTCAAGCCCAGTGCTTTAAAACATCTTGCATGTGCATACATCAATCAGGGAGTGTAATTAGAGTACTGCTTCACACTGACACACCAAATTCACTGTGTAACGCACCACAAACAGCTGTTTGTGTAGTGATGGCCATACTGGACTGGTGCGCACCATGGCGAGAGTGCAGGCCGTGGCGGTTTTTAAGCCCATATGGTCGCCGGGCTGTGGTAACTCAATGATAGCACAACAGTGACTGTCCAGCTGATGAAATTTGGTCTGTCCACAATGAAGCAACGACCACACACCAGAAAAATTATTATTGTTTTTGTTAGCGGCCGCTGCTACCAGCAGCCTTAAAAATTCAGGAATCCACCTGGACTCCTGGACCCTGTTGGTGGTGGCGGAGAAGTCAGTCAATCGGCTTGCGGGCAGAGGTGCTGTGTGGGGAGCGACTTAGTCTTGGGGCAGGCAGTCACACGGCGTGCAGGCAGAGATGCTGTGTGTGGGGACTGACTTAGTCTTCGGGCGGGCAGTAGCCCTCCGGGATCCATGCCTCAATCATTTTGATAAAGGTGAGGTACTGAACACTTTTGTGACTTAGGCGAATTCTTTTTTTTTTTCTCACTCAGTGACAATGCCTCCAGCTGCGCTGAAGGTCCTTTCTGATAGGACGCTTGAGGCAGGGCAAGACAGAAGTTGGATAGCAAATTGTGACAGCTCTGGCCACAGGTCAAGCCTGCGCACCCAGTAGTCCAAGGGTTCATCGCTGCTCACAGTGTCTACATCCACACTTAAGGCCAGGTAGTCGGCTACCTGCTGGTCCAGGCGTTGGTGGAGGGTGGATCCGGAAGCGCTAAGGCGAGGCGTTGAACTAAAGAATGTCCGCATGTCCGACATCACCATGAGATCGCTGGAGCATCCTTTTCTTGCCTGCGTGGACATGGGAGAAGGATTACTGGCAGTGGTACCTTTATTGCATTGTGCTGTGACATCACCCTTAAACGGATTGTAAAGCATAGTTGCCAGCTTGTTCTGCATGTGCTGCATCCTTTCTGCCTTCTGGTGAGTTGGTAACATGTCCGCCACTTTGTGCCTATACTGAGGGTCTAGTAGCGTGGCCACCCAGTACAGCTCATTACCCTTGAGTTTTTTTATACGGGGGTCCCTCAACAGGCTGGACAGCATGAAAAATGACATCTGCACAAAGTTGGATCCAGACGTACTATCCATCTCCTCTTGCGCTTCCTCAGTGACTTCAGGTAAGTCCTCCTCCTCCCCCCAGCCACGAACAATACCACGGGAACGTTGAGCAGCACAAGCCGCCTGCGACGCCTGCTGCGGTTGTTCTTCTGCCGTCGCCTCCTCCTCCAAAGAAACACCTTCCTGATCATCTGAGTCTGCCTCCTCTTCCCCCCTCTGTGCTGCCGCAGGTGTTGAGGAAACATCTGGTTCTGGTGCAAATTGATCCCACAACGCTTCCTCCCATAACTGTTCCTCTTCACGCTCCTCCACAGCTTGATCCACCACTCTACGCACGGCATGCTCCAGGAAGTAAGCGTACAGGATCAAGTCGCTGATGGCACCTTCACTGTGACTCACCAGGTTGGTCACCTCCTCAAACGGCCGCATGAGCCTGCATGCATTTCGCATAAGTGTCCAGTTGTTGGGCCACAACATCCCCATCTCCCCAGATTGTGTCCTTCTACTGAAATTGTAGAGGGACTGGGTGACAGATTTCTCCTGCTCTAGCAGGCGAGAGAACATAAGGAGAATCGAATTCCAGCGAGTCTGGCTATCGCAAATGAGGCGTCTCACCGGCAACTTGTTTCTTCACTGAATCTCGGCAAAGTGTACCATGGCCGTGTAAGACTGCCTGAAATGCCCACACAACTTCCTGGCCTGCTTCAGGGGTGATGGCACTATGGTGGCATCAGCAGCTGACGTTGAAGGGCATGTTGGCTGGCTGTACATAGGTGGCGATACAAGGCGCCGGATACTGCCACCAGCTGTTTCTGATGACGAGCTCCCCTGCTTCTTTCAGGAACTCGTCTCCTCCTACTCCTCTCTGACTCCCCCTCTGAACTGTCCCCCTGTTCATCTCCTCTATTGGGAACATACGTGGGATCCGTATCATCATTATCATCATAATCATCCTACCCAGCTTCGTTTGCCACAGACACCTCCAAAACTGCACCAACAGCAGGTACTTCATCATCCTTCTCCTCACACGTTACGTCCATAGTGTCGCCTAACTCAGACATATGAGGTGGTGTAACTTGCTTAGCACCTTCATCTGGTTTTAACAATAATGACTGTGCATCAGTGATTTCCCCACCACATAACTCCTGGGCACTGGCAAATGTAGTGGACGTGGTACTTGGAGTAGCGCTGGTGGCTGCGGAAGATGAGGTGTTCTGTGTTAAATAGTCAACCACGTCCTGACAATCTTGGGAGTTGATGGGACGTGCCTTCTTCTGAGCCCTGTACTTTGGTCCAGGGCCGCATGGAATCACATCACCACGACCTCGCACACACCTGCTGGGTGGCATTCCTCTGGGTCTGGGTTTGTCCGTTTGGCCATGTCGGGGGGGATGAAGTGAAAGGTATGCACTGACTTGACTAATAAAATGTGCAGTCACACAGGTGCAGTTAACAGGTATGCACGGAGTGGTATATCACTCATGTAGGTGGGTGGGTGCACTGAACACAACAGCTAGGTATATGCAGTGATGGGTATTACAAATGTGCACCTGTCACACACACACAGGTACCGAGCAGGTACAGTGACACTGCATGCGCTCACGTAGGTAGGTGGGTGCACTGAAGTGAACAACAGGTAGTAAGTATATGCAGTGATGGTTATTACAATGTGCATCTGTCACACACAGACAGGTACCGGACAGGCACAGTGACACTGAGTGCGCTCACGTAGATAGGTGGGTGCTCAGTGAACAACAGGTAGTAGGTATATGCAGTGATGGGTATTACAATGTGCACCTGTCACACACACAGGTAGTCACTGAATGTGCTGGGCCTGGCAGTGGCACAAACAGTAGGAATTACCAAGGCTGTCTATGCAACACAAGTGTCAGTGGGACACACACACACAAAAAAATAGATCACAAGAACAAGATTAGCTCTCAAAAGAACTGTTGAGGGGTGCTTTTTTAGCAATATGAATCAGCAAGGAGGATGCTAAGAAGCCTACAAGAGCCTAACTAAGCTTTCCCTATGAGAGTCTGCAGCAACTTTCCCTTCTCTAATGAATGCAGGCACACAAGTGAGTCCAATGCCTGACGCTGCCTGCCTTTTATAAGGGGGGGTGGGGCTCCAGGAGGGAGTGTAGCCTAATTGGCTACAATGTGCCTGCTGACTGTGATGTAGAGGGCCAAAGTTGGCCCTCATGATGCACTATAGGGGCTAACCGAACTTCCGGAAAAGTTTGCTGTTCTCTGCGATCGCGAACCATGGAAGTTTGCCGGGAACCGCTCACCGGTGAACCATTCAAGCCATCTCTACCGATCCCGGGGATTGGCTTAATTATTGACCACATTTATTGTATATTTGTGAAAGGAAAGTGGATATCTAACACAATTTACCTTGCTAATGATGACCAGCCAATCCAAAATGGATAGTTATAAAACACCAAAAAAAGCACACTTTTGCTAAAGAAAAACTTAACTCAATGGCCCATATGCAATTAACTTTTTCTCCCAATTCTTCTCATAGTTGAAATGCTTACATCTTGTCAATAAAAGGCCATTTAAAGGGAAGGTTCAAGCAAAAAAAAAAAAAAAACGAGATTCACTTACCTGGGGCTTCTACCAGCCCCATGCAGCCATCCTGTGCCCTTGTAGTCACTCACTGCTGCTCCAGTCCCCCGCTGGCAGCTTTCTGACCTCGGAGGTCAGGGCCAAATTGCATACATTTTTACACATTCCCGCTAGTGCAGGAACATTAACACATACATTTTTACGCGTTAGTGGTGAAACGCGTACATTTTTGTTCCTGCACTAGCTGGAATGCGTAAAAATGTATGCAATGTGGCCCTGACCTCCGAGGTCAGAAAGCTGCCAGCGGGGGACTGGAGCAGCAGTGAGTGACTACAAGGGCACAGGATGGCTACATGGGGCTGGTAGAAGCCCCAGGTAAGTGAATCTCATTTTTTTTTTTGCTTGAACCTTCCCTTTAAACCACCAGCAAGCATGAATACACTCAAAATAATTTGAATCTTGCTTTTTAACCTATGTGTTGGTTCTCTTTCAGTTGCAAAGTGATGAAAAGTTATCTTAAAGAGAAGATTAAAAAGTATCTCCTAGGAGAAAACTCAGGAGAAAAAGTTTATTGCAGCAATCCCTCTCTTACTAAAATGACATATTTTTGCTATAACCACACACACTTCACATTTATCCCCGATTTACGAGTACAGCAATACTGTATTTATAAAGCATTTACAAAGCATTGCAGTGTTAATTATCATGCTTAGCACAACAGCCTGTTCAAATGTTATCGAAATCAACAACTATGTAGCCATAGATTGATTCAGTAACCTCACTGCAATCTGTGGTAGCATGAACAGGCATTAGAGCAGAGGATTGCACCTTCCTGGATACTCAGTTCATTAAACTACTGAGTTTTGTCTGATGTTGAGCAGATGTTATAAGATAACAAACTCCTACATTGCTTTTTATCTGATTCAGGTTGACATTTTCTTCTTAGTAACAAATCAGTGAAATAAGAGAACATGCTAGTTTAATCATAACTGTACACACTGAGACCATACACAGTCATAAAGCTTATTCACCCAGCTTGTTGGCATTCATGAGGTGAGGGGTAGATTCTTTCTTGTATTGAACAAAATGATCATCCTGACTGAGATCAAAGTATGGCCCCTCTTCAATCCATGTCATTCGAGTCTTTGGTGCAGTGTCCTGTTTGGGATAAATGATGACCCACAAGCGTATCTTTATTATCTTCATGGTGTCCTGTCCTATTACTGTGCGACTGTAAAGGCTTTTTTTGTAATTTCTGTGATGTTTTCCCAATGTAATACACTTGTCAAGCTTGTTGAACTGAGAAACACTACAGTGCTAGAAAAGCAGCAGTATCAGTCTGTGCTGTGAAGTTGTACCATTTGTGACACTGGAAGATTGCTTAACCACCTCCCGACCACCTAATGCAGGATTGTGGTGGGAGAGTGGCTCTTTCGTTTCTCTGCGACCCATATGCGCGTCATTTCGTAAGGTATGAGATTTGTGGAGCTCGAGCTCGCACAAGCGCGCTCTCCCTTCACTGCGCACAGGGGAAATCATCGATCAGCCTGCCAGCTGTTCATCAGTGCTGGCAGGCTGTTTTTTTTTTTTTTTTGCAATTTGCAAATAAATGTGTATATGGCACTGACATCTTACGCCGTGATGCATAGCGAAAAGTCTTGTCACTTAACTGTCCCTCAGAGGGGCTCACAATCTAATCCCTGCCATAGTCATATGTGTATGTATGCATCGTGTAGTGTATGTATCATAATGTAGGACCAATTTAGGGGGGGTGGGGGTAAAATATATATTTTTTAGCAGCAATCAAATACCACCAAAGGAAATCTGTATTTGTGAGAAGAAAAGGAGGTGAAATTAATTTGGGTCATAAGTTGTATGACCAAGCAATAAACCATTAAAGTTGTGAAGTGCCGAATCGTAAAAAATGACCTGGTCAATGGGGGAGGGGGGGGGGGGAGCAGGGGTATAAACCTCTGGTTATGGCTGAGTGAAGATATATAGAGGGTGGTTGGATGCCGACAGCTAAATCAGTGCTAGCTGGGTGCTGCTAGTGTACTGTAGAGTGCTGATTGGTGACTGGCTGGGGTAGCATGTACACACCCACCCACACACACCCACAACCACCCAGACGCAGAGACAAACAGTGTATACACAATGCACATGCACACACAGAGACACACACACCGCACAAACAAACAGGCACACAGACAGACACTGCACAAATAGGTACACTCCCTCACACACAAGTTGCACAAGCAGGCATACTCACGACAACACAGAGGCTGCACAAACAGTCACACTCGCTCTCACATGCGCACACACTGCACAAAACAGTCATACTCGCTCTCTCACACACACACACTGCACAAACAGGCACACTCTCACAGGGCATTTTTTAGGATAAAAAAACTCTCAGGGTGAGTGTGCAATATATAGTTGTAATATAGTTGTAATTTGAAGAATTTACATTACATCACAATGTCCTTATATCACAATGTACTGTATGTATGCTACAGGTGATGACATACCATGTAATAGGGTGGGTGCACTACTAAACGCTTTCTCTGAGACTAATCAAACCAATGCTGTAGCATGCAAGACATGCACAGAAAAGGACATTGTGATGTAAGATATCCACACTCTCCTTCACATTTCATGTATGTGTTTCATCTGATACTGAGCACGCTGCGGCTGGTGTGATACGACATGAAAGAAAAGAATCATCCACTGTTCCCCATTGCTGTATATTACTCCTTGAAGTGTGGGCTTTAATATAGTTGCACTAAGGCTGTTTAGCAGGGGCGTTGCTAGGATCCTAAGAGATCCAGGCACTTTTAGGCATGCCAGCTGGAAAATGGGTGTGGCCACACACCAGAATGTGGGTATGGTCATGGGTGGAGCCAAATTTACAGCAGTCTAAGTAGGCCTGCCCAGCAAAATGTTGGATGAAACCCCCTCTTCAAAAAAACAAAACAAAAAAACAAAAACAAAAGTGCAGCATATCACATAAATAGGCAGTGTCACTTAAACATAACTGAGCAGAGTTACCTGGCTACTGTGCTGGCTGGTCTCGATTTCTTCTGGGCAGGCTGACCTACCACCAGGTTATCTGGCAGTCCCCCCCCATAGCATTCCCTGGCCTTCTAGCGGACCCCTCCCATACTCCCACAGGCCTCCCATTGAGGCACCACAACTCCCAGCATGCCGCCATAGAAGAACCACAGCTCCCTGCATGCCCCCATAAAGGCATCACAGCGCCAGCATGGCACCACAGCACCCAGTATGCCCACATAGTGGCATCACAGTACCCAGCGTAACCCTGATTGATTCACCACTGCTCCCAGCATGCCCGCCATTGAGGCACCACAGCTGACTCTGCTTGGGGGACAGCGGGGGCACCGCAGGATAGATCCGGGGCACGTGCCACTGATCTTTGGGGCTAGCAACACCCCTGCTGTTTACTGTACAACCTTATCACGTAAAATCAGGTACCCTTTAAAGCTACCCAACAACCAGCATTAACTCCCAGTTTTCTGCCATAACACTGGAGTGGAAGCAAACAGTCAGATTGTTAGAAATTTGGATCTGAGATCCCTTCATAACTGGTAGTACACCCAAAGTAGAAGTGAAGAAGAGTACACTAAAATGTTTGCTGCATTCCCTGTCAATTAATACATATACTCTAAAGGGATACAAGAAGTGTTGTTTTTTTCTTATTACTGCCTTTAGACTGGCTGCTCTCACTTTTTTGTTACATACATCCAATTTTGATTGGCTAATGGTTGGTCAATTTTGGAGCTTACCTACACAAGGG
Source organism: Hyperolius riggenbachi (assembly GCF_040937935.1). NCBI lineage: Eukaryota > Metazoa > Chordata > Amphibia > Anura > Hyperoliidae > Hyperolius > Hyperolius riggenbachi. The sequence continues at coordinate 315,443,396 of NC_090647.1, read as the reverse complement.
GCCTGATTCACAAAGCGGTGCTAACAGTTAGCACGGTGGTGAAAAGCCCTTTATCATGCCTAAACTCAGTTTAGGCATGATAAGTTTAGGTGTGATAAGTTTAGGTGTGATAAGTTTAGGCATGATAAGTTTAGGTGTGATAAGTTTAGGCATGATAAGTTTAAGCACCAACTGCGTTAGCACCGCAATGCACAGCTGATCAAAAGTTTTGCGCTAGCAAAGTCTGGTGCACTTCGCACAGAGTTTAATGGCGCTGCTTTGCGTGCGGGACTTTGCACGCTGTCTACACTTATCTAAACTTAGCATGCCTAAACTTATCACACCTAAACTTATCACACCTAAACTTATCACGCCTAAACTGGCTTTTCACCAGTGTGGTGCAAAGGTTATCACGCCTAAAGTCTTTTAGGCGTGATAACTGAGTTATCACCGCTCTGTGAATCAGGCCCAATCTGTTCATGGAGGGAGTCGTTAGTGATAGGCAGCAACACAGCAACGTTAGTGTTAGGCAGCAGTGTTAGGGCTAGTAGGCATTCCCAGGGGGGTTCCGTTAGTGTTAGGCATCGAGAGGTAGGGCTCGTGTTTGGGTAAGGTTAGGTTAGGTCATAGTAAAAAAAAACCTGGTAAAGATTAACAATATTTTACTATTGTGTTAACCACTAGCCGACCGCGACACGCCGATGGGCCTGGCCGCGGCGGCAGTCCCAGGACTGCCTAACACCGATTGGCATAATGTCCTGCGGGCCTGTTTTGCAGGAGATCGCGCGTGCATCCCTGCTTGGATGGCTCCGCTCCGCCTTCAGTCTCCATGCGGCAATCGTCGCTAGGAGACTATTAGACGGCAAAACCGTCTATTAACCACCCTGGCGTTCTGATAAGATCGCCAGGGCGGCTGCGGGAGGGTTTTTTTTAAATAAAAAAAAAACTATTCCATGCAGCCAACTGAAAGTTGGCTGCATGAAAGCCCACTAGAGGGCGCTCCGGATGAGTTCTTCTTATCGCCTTCCGTGTTTCGCTTACCTCGTCGCCATGGCGACGAGCGGAGTGACGTCATGGACGTTAGCCGACGTCCTGACGTCAGCCGCCTCCGATCCAGCCCTTAGCGCTGGCCGGAACTGTTTGTTCCGGCTACGCTGGGCTCGGGCGGCTGGGGGGACCCTCTTTCGCCGCTGCACGCGGCGGATCGCCGCGCTGCGGCGGCGATCAGGTAGCACACGCGGCTGGCAAAGTGCCGGCTGCGTGTGCTGCTTTTTATTTCATTAACATCGGCCCAGCAGGGCCTGAGCAGCAGCCTCCGGCGGTGTTGGACGAGCTGAGCTCGTCCAGACCGCTCAGGTGGTTAAAATATACAGTGCTGCAATCTAAGTCAGCGCTGTACTGGGACAGCCATGTGACACGGCTTTCCCCCTGGGACACAGGAGAGTGATAGCCTCTCATAGGCTAAAGCCTATGAGAGCCAATCGCCATTATTGGCTGGCTGGGGGAGGGAGGTAGTTGAGAAAAAAAAATTGTAAAATGTATTAATAAAATAATAAAAAATATTTATAAAAAAAAATTAAACACTGGGGGAGCGATCAGAAAGCTCTGTTGGTGGGGAGAAAGGGGGGTGGGGGTGAAATCACTTGTGTGCTGAGTTGTGAGGCCCTGCAGCGACTGGCCTTAAAGCTGCAGTGGTGCAATTTATCAAAAAATGGCCTGGTCTTTAGGGGGGTTTAACACTGCGGTCCTCAAATGGTTAACTAGTATAATATCAATAATGTTATCAATATTCTACTAACAGATAACTCCGACACCCTTCTCACCATGGCACCCTTTTTTACATGTATGTGTGTGTGAGAATTTAATAGAATTTTATATATATATATATATATATATATATATATATATATATATATATATATATATATATATATATATATATATATATATATGTACGTATATATATATATATTTCCCTATCAGTTTGTATGAAGGATATTAATAATTCATTTTTTATTTTGGATGCCAGACTGGTATGCTCACTTTTGTTTTCTGATTCATTTTATTCAGCAGCTGATGAAACACCAAGCGGGCACAAGAGAAATGACTCAGCATCTTCATAATTGCCGTATTTTATCCAGTGAGGGTTGAAACAATGTCAAGTAAAAACAGCGTACTTTTAAACTGTCATTTATAACTGAATTTTTTTTTACTGGAAAACTATATTTAAAAGTAACCACTCTTGTCAAGCGTGAAGTTTGTACTTTTATAGATAATACTAATCTCAGTGTTGAATCATAAAGTTATTTCGGCCTCTGTGTTAATTCTTGAGGATACATTCGTCTATATGTGTGATGTTAATAAATAATGATTTAATTTTAATTTTGTATTTTTTTTTTGTTATGGACTTTATTTGTGTTGGTTTAAAGTCAGTATAGCCATGTAAAAAACTGAATCTTTCACCCGACATTCTGTAGTGACCTGTGACTTCATGGGTGAAGAAATTACAAAGATGTATTACCATTTGACAGTAGATGCTCTATGCCCCAAACATCTAATGTCAAAAGAAGGTACCTAAGGCAGATCAACATATAAATGTGTGGCTAGATGAACACAGAAAGACACAACCAAAAAGGCTTAAAAAGATGAGCTGTTGTCTTATGTATTTCATTACCAAGTCAACAGCTTACAGTCTCCAGTTTGCTGCAAGGCTGTATGAGGGTTATATTATTGTTTGCATTACATATGCATAACAGTTGGTTTTACATGACAATCAGATGAGATTACATAAACAATTACATCATTAACATCAGTATAAACTAAGTATTAACACCACAAAGTATTAGTGGTGAAAACACATTAGAGACGTGAAGTTTTCGCCCCCCCACTCCCACTCCCCCTGATTAACTCCTGCTCAACTCACCTGATTGGCCCCCCTTACCAGAACTCTGCATTTAAAGCGCCAAACGACCACTACACCACATAGAGGTGCTTAATGCAGACCTGGACTACTACTGGTGAGTACTTGTTATGTTTTACCTTTTACTACATCCTTGGTCATTGCCTTTTTGCCACGACCTCACCAAATTCCTGCTAGCTAAACACCTTAGTCTATACTGGACTCTTATACCATATGCCATTATCCCCCCCCCCCTCCCCCCCCCCTTATTAGGCGCTCCCACTGCCGATCCTGTACTACAACTAAGAGTTTCCTTACTCACCAAGTATTACAATCTCTATTGTTCACATACAATATAATTTACCCCCGATTTAATTCACATACTGTTATTACCCATACATCTACTGTTGTCATGTATTCTTTTTAATTGTGATTTTTACTTTTATGTCTGTGTTTGTATTATGAAGCTAATTAATGTATGTCTCTATCGGCAGTTTGAATCAGGATTGTTCATCAAAATGTTTGTTTAGATGTCTACTAGAGTGTAATCTATCACTTTCTGCATGCACTATTGATTCTTATATATAGTACCGGCTGTGTCTGAAATTGAGCTCTCTCTGTCCCACAGTTATTGTAATGAGCTTACTTTCCAGCGGCAAGTCCCACAGCGTCTCCGGCGTGGTCCGAGCGAGCGGCAGGGCTTCTGCATTGGGGTCTGCTGGTGGCATCCCCAGCATCCCTCCAGTGGTGTCTTCTGACTCACGCGTGCGTGGTGCGACCTTTGGGTCGCGCGCGAGTTCGAGTGAGCCTTATAGGCTCAGGAGGAGGATGTAGGGATGGCTGCAGGTGATGTCACAAGGTGACATCACGAGATGGGAGTGGCTACTGGTTGAGCATCTTGTATTTAAGACCAGAGCATTTAGTGCTCGCCGACCTTGATACTGATCAGTTTGCTGGTTCTAGGTCTAGCTAGCTACTTTGAGCTACATTGATATATTCTGTAGACGCACAATATATATGTACTCCAGTTAGTCAGTCTTTTGTTATTTTCGTATTTATTCTCATAATTTATCCATAACATCATATTGTATATTATCTGTGTACCGACTTCTCGCTTGTCTCCTGACCTCGCCATTGTCTAGCCCTCTTGTACCTCTGCCATCTGATTACGTTACCGACTCGGCCTGTCCCTGACTTCTGACTGACATCTGATTTATGTGTATGACCCAGCTCGATTATTAGACTACAATTTAGCCTATCTACTCTGTACCTCGCTATCTCTGACCTGTACATGACCTCAGCCTGATCTAGACTACTCTTTGTATATTATTGTGGTATTACCTGTACGCTACCTCACGTACCTGAACTGCATGCTATCTCATCACGCACCAACGTGATAATTATATACTCCTTTTTGAATTGCCTGAAGAAGTGGGGTCATGCCCGCGAAACGCATTGTGATATCTTGGAGTGTAAAGGTATATTCTTTTGTGTTATACCTTGAAACATACTTGTTTCCGAGTGTCCTTTGGAGTGGTCAGATTTCCACCTCAACCACGTCCAAGTTTTTAAATTTTTATCAATTGTTTTATTCTTTTAGTGCCTCTGTTCACTTGCATTGATTTTCCATCCACCCTGGTGGAAGGCAGGCAAACTTTATACGTTACCTCCTAACTACAGGGAGCGACTTTTTATCCCTGAGTAGGGACAAGAGTAATCTCCCTACCTGCTTTTACAGTGGTTGCCTGAGAGGTAATCCTGGTTTGTGAGTACTATATTTACCTTTTATCACTCTTCCCTTGTGTCCATACATACTACACTATATTGGGCTCTCGATGTCCTTGTGTTCTTTTCCCTTTAAAGGGTAGTTTAACATTTGTTAAAGGGGCACTACAGCGAAAAAATGTGAAATTTGAAATATGTGCAAACATAGACAAAACAGAAGCACACTTTTTCCAGAATAAAATGAGCCATAAATTACTTTTCTCCTATGTTGCTGTCACATACAGTAGGTTGTAGAAATCTGACAGAAGTGACAGGTTTTGTACTAGTCCATCTCTTTATAGGGGATTCTTAGGGATATATTTATTTTCAAAAGCACTTAGTGAATGGTAGTTGCTCCGTCCAACTGCCAAAAAACTGTGTAGGGAGCAGGGAGACTGGCCAGCATCATTGTTTAACCTTCCTTGCGGTAAGACCGAGCTGAGCACGGGCTATGCCGTGCAGGAGGATTTCTCAGGCCCTGCTGGGCCGATTTGTATAATTTTTTTTTTTGCAACATGCAGCTAGCACTTTGCTAGCTGCGTGTGCACTCCGATTGCCAGCGCTCCGTGCCGATTAGGTGCCGCTCGCCGCCCCCCCCCCCCCAGACCCCGTGCGCTGCCTGGCCAATCAGTGTCCGGCAGCGCTGAGGGGTGGATCGGGACTCCCTTTGATGTCACGACGTCGATGAAGTTGGTGACGTTACCCCGCCCGTCGCCATGGCGACGGGGGAAGCCCTAATGGAAATCCCGTTCAGAACGGGATTTCCGGACGGGCTTGATCGCCGGAGGCGATCGAAGAGGGTAGGGAGATGCCGCTGCACAGGCCGCTAGGCTAGCTACATGTTTAAAAAAATAAATAAATTTAAAAATTGTGCTGCGCTGCCCCCTGGCAGTTTTATTTAACCGCCAGGAGGGTTAAATTCTTTTTAGGGAATATCTTTATAAAGAATAAAAGCCTTGCTAAGGATCCCCTATGAAGAGATGGACTGGTCCAAAACCTGTCACATCTGTCAGATTTTTACAACCTACTGTAAGTGACAACAACATAGGAGAAAAGTAATTTATTTATTTATTTACTTCTTATTTGTATACATTTGCACATATTTTAAATGTTAAAATTTTTCGCTGTAGTGCACTTTTAAATAATTTATAAACCAGTACAGCACAAGCCATTTTGAAATTTTATCTTATTAGCAGTTACCATTACATTTCACTCTGCAGATAGCTATGACTTTCCAGACATGGTCAATACGCAAAGAATGCTTACTAGCAACTATGACAACAGCACACTATGTAGTGAGTGATACACTTACTGTATATACATTCTTGTGTGCAGGTTCTAGCCATTCATCTGTAGGGACATTCAGTTAATCACCATGTTCTTTGCAGGTGGTCATTCAGGGGTGTAACTGAAAATGGAGTCCCCACAGCAAAAACCCTGAAGGCCCATCCTTCTCCTGGACTAACATGCTGTGCTCTCTGCTACCTCTGATCCCCACCCCTGCCTAGTCTCACGCACTCTGCACTCCATTCGGCTCCCTTCATTTTTGGTAGCTGTTTTTGGTTCCTCTTCTACAATGTGCTCTCCATTGCTTCTGGTCTTATCTTTTAGTGAGAGCTGATCTTCCCCGTCCAGATTTGGTAGTGTGTGGCATAAAACATGGAGCCTCTTTTCTTCTCTGAAACATCTCTGTGGAAATTGAACTCTCTATAGTGTGGTGTTAGATAACCAGAGATGCATTGCACCTGTAGTGGTAACCTCGAAAAGAGGAGTGACTTTGTACTTCTACTTCTTTGTACTTCTTCTGTCCCTATTGGTGCAGAGGGAGGATCAGGAATGGTGGTGATCACAAAATAGGGTTGGACGAGTGGAAGAAAACACTTTAGAATGGAGGAAGGATGGTGAAGAGGTCTTTAGCTGTCCATTGCTGATGGACCTTTTAGTAGTTGCTATATAGCTGTTATGGTGGTACCTTCACCACTATGCTCTGTAAAATCAGTTACTTCACACAGCAGTTGTTTCCTGAGGGAATAAACATCTTAAAAAGGGTGATTATGCAGGAGAACAGAGGCACCAAAAGGATAAAAGGAAGCTAAATGAGCTTAAAAATTAAATTCTTGGTAAATAGAGGAGGTAGTGGTGGACTTACCTCCTCCAAGTAGACACACAACGACTGCAGTAAAGACAGTCAATATATTTTATTTATAAACTCCAAATATGCAACGCGTTTGGCAGGTTTGATCCCGCTTCATCCGGCAATAACAACGGAGTAGTAGCATATGTGGTCAGTAGAAGAGCCAGGCACCAGGCAGAGATGCCTGGCTCTTCTACTGACCGCATATGCTATTGCTCCATTGCTATTGCCTGGTGAAACGGGATCAAACCTGCGAAATGCGTTGCATATTTGGAGTTCATAAATAAAATATATTGACTGTCTTTACTACAGTCATTGTGTGTCTACTTGGAGGAAGTAAGTCCACCACTACCTCCTCAGATGCTAGATGGGAATTGTACGAGTTGAAGCAATGCAGGGCTGGATAGCCCTAAAAGAGAGAGAGCATAGAGACAGAATGAATGTGTGTCCACCAATCTAGTCGCCACCCAGCGACGGTGAACACACATCAGCAGAAACAAAGTATGAACGCAATCGCAAGACTGGCGATTGCCAACAGTGACACAAGACCGAGCAGGACAGAGCACGAGAGTAGCAAGAAAGACACAGCAAGCAACAACAATCAGAACATCAAGGAAAATAACAAACGCTAGCTAAACGCGAACACTGCACTCATTCGCAACAGCGAACGCGTTTAAGACACGATCACCGCACGTTAGGCGCCCAGTGATAAGCGTGCCACCCTAACTAACCAATGAAACACAAACATGAAATAGAGAACGCGAACGCTTACCTCACCGAGCCTACAGCAAGCGTTCGTACCAGACGAGACAGACAGATGGGGCTACCAGTAGCAACCGCTGCACTGGCTAGCACCCCTAAGGCAGAATACAGAAGGAACCACTGCTGCTACCGCTAGAGTGGATGCGATCCAGACAGACAAACAGATGGGGCTACCAGTAACAAGCGCTGCTCTGGTTAGCACCCCTAAGGCAGAATACAGAAGGAAGCACTGCCACTACCACTAGGGCGAATGAAATCCAGACAGATGGAGCAGCCAGTAGCAACCGCAGCTCTGGCCTACACTCCCAGACAGACAGAACAATTTCCTGTCGATTGCCGCTGGCGACAAGACAATCGAGACAGAGAGACAGAACAAGGCAGTACAGATAATACAACCTGACTGCACTAGAAGGGATGCCTAGTGCAGTCCCAAGGAATTAATCTAAGATAATCTTAGCAAACGATAGCAAGGCTGATACTCCAGGAGAGGTTGCAGGAACAAACCATCATGACCGGCAAGGAATTCTGGGAGCAAAAGGTATTTATACTGCAAGCCATCAAAGGAGCCAGCTAAGCAATTTGCATGACAAGTATATGCAAATTCCTCACCAGCAGAGCAACTCTGAAACTTGCAAAGGGAAGACAGGTCTCTTTTCCAGAGACCTGCAACACTCTGACCTAAAGAATGGACAAACAGCTGTTTACACATGCAGACAGCTGAGCAGATCATTACAAAATGATTCTTCATATGAACGATCCGAAATGATTGTTTGGGGCCACTAATGGACAAAAATCTGCTAACCAATCCGAACAGATTAATGAAATCAATCCAATTTTTGGTTCAATCCCATCAATCTGATCAGATTGGTGAGGAAATGTTGGCCCATTAGTGGTTCCAAACAACCATTTCCGATCGTTCATATGAAGAATCGTTTGTAATCGATTGTTCAGCAATTGTATCATTAGAGGCCTCCTTAAGACACCACCTTTTATTTAAATAAAAAAAACACCTTTTTTAAATCAAATCATGTGAAGTATAACCGCGTTTTCCCTTTTGTACGACAGAGTACACATTAAATCATCATAATCATCTTCATCCTTATCATCATCATCATCATCATTGTCAACTATACAAATGTTATTTCAAAAGGCCAATGAAACAGATGTCAGGTTAGCAAATGGACGTGTTCGTGCATGTATTTCTAAACAGTCTCAGAGGTGAAGGGAATGCAATTTCTATATATTTTGTTACAAATGAAAAAAGAACATTGAAATGGACTAGTCATAGTGAAAGAAATGCTGCAATCTATTAAAAGCCGTAACAATACAGATGGCTGAAAAACAGAATTTTATCAAAAGTGCACCTTCCACCAAAGCACTGCAAATACCTACTGTATGTAACATTCTGCTATTGTGTGAATGCTATTTTTAGTAAACTGTAAAGCTGTCCATAACTTCGATTTTTCACTTTGATCCAACCTGCAAGTAATCTATACAGCCTGAACTTATCTGACTAACTGACTTTCAATTGATTTTGTGCAGTTTATCAATCAAATGTCTGATCATCAAACATGCTGGAAAATTTGAGTGAAAATGGTTTACGAGAAATAAGTTACATTTCAAAATCATAATTAAGTGTTATCAAATATTCAAAATTCCAAGTACTGGTAAGCAAAATTAGCAAATTACGATCATCATTAATTAAATAGCTAGCTAGCCTGTCTTGGTCTAAACCTTTTAGCAGTCCACAGTTTTCAGTATGCAATCAGTAGACCCTTTCAGAGCATACCACCACCCAAAGTTTTGGTAGGACCCTGGTTGATATGGGGCATCCCTGGGCAGAGGGAAGTAGGCATGTTGGGTAGGCATGTTGGGGAGAAGCTAAATGTGCTTAGTGGTATAATTCAATGATAGCAGTCTGCCTAGCAAGATTTTGGATGAATCCCCATCTCTTTTAATTGAAAATAAGGTCATAGACATATAGACAGCCATTTATTTATTCTAAGTAGCAATAGTATAGAAATCAACTGATTCTTGGGTGCATGTAAGAATAGCATTATTATAGAAAAATTATATATCAAACATCCAGAATATCACACCTATTAAAAAAAACCCACATACATTACAGCACCCAGATAGCATAAATACCCCCTAAAAGAGGGCAAAAAAGGCCCTATGAAGTAGCCATCACACTAACACCCCAAAATTGAACCGTTAGAGGCTGCAGTCCTCTAATCTATCAAAAATTGCATGCACCAGCTGGTCTGTAAACTTCTTCCATATATATTGAGTGGTGCTCTGAAGGTCCGCCAAAACAAGGACACAATCATGGATAAATCCAAATCAACAGTCTATTGGCCAAGCAGATGTCAATCCTGGACCAAATCGCAGAACAGGAGGCATAAAATCTATCAAAAGCATCCAGCTTCCAATATTATGCACACATTTCTATTGGACTCAGTCGCAGTCCTCAAAAGATACATACAGGTATTGGCAGATTTCAATATGATCACTTGAATTGCTCATTTGGACTTCAGTTTTAACGTTTTCATCATGCAATATGCACAAAGCAGAGCAAAAGCGAGGTCATGCAGATAAGCTGATTGGCAGCACGTTAGTGTCCATATATAGGAAACATATTCAGCATTGAAGCAACTTCATGGTGTAAATAAAGCTAGCAACATAAGCCATGCAGATTAGAATGTGTAGTGGCAGAGTTGATGGTGAATTAATGTCCATGTACACGTGGCCACTTATTGTGCTTGGTGTAGTGGATGGCCTCAGACACTGTTCATCTGACATGTTTTGTTTTGGGCGAAACATGTCAGATGCATAGCGTATGAGGCCATCCACTACACCCTAGAGACACTCTGTGACCTGCACCTATCTCTAAACTGGATGACTGCCGGTCTGGTAACAATGCTTTCAATCAAGCACAAACTATGTGTTAACGCCAAACACAATAAGTGGCCACGTGTACATGGACATTAATTCACCATCAACTCTGCCACTACACATTCTAATCTGCATGGCTTATGTTGCTAGCTTTATTTACACCATGAAGTTGCTTCAATGCTGAATATGTTTCCTATATATGGACACTAACGCGCTGCCAATCAGCTTATCTGCATGACCTCACTTTTGCTCTGCTTTGTGCATATTGCATGATGAAAACTTTAAACCTGAAGTCCAAATGAGCAATTCAAGTGATCATATTGAAATCTGCCAATATCTGTATGTATCTTTTGAGGACTGCGACTGAGTCCAATAGAAATGTGTGCATAATATTGGAAGCTGGATGCTTTTGATGGCTTTTATGCCTCCTGTTCTGCAATTTGGTCCAGGATTGACATCTGCTTGGCCAATAGACTGTTGATTTGGATTTATCCATGATTGTGTCCTTGTTTTGGCGGATCTTCAGAGCATCACTCAATATATATGGAAGAAGTTTACAGACCAGCTGGTGAATACAATTTTTGATAGATTAGAGGATTGCAGGCTCTAAGGGTTCAATTTTGGGGTGTTAGTGTGATGGCTACTTCATAGGGCCTTTTTCACCCTTTTTTAGGGGGTATTTACGCTATTTGGGTGCTGTAATGTATGTGGTTTTTTTTAATAGGTGTGATATTCTGGATATTTGATATTTAATTTTTCTATAATAATGCTATTCTTACATGCACCCAAGAGTCAGTTGATTTCTATACTATTGCTACTTACTTATGCTGACATGGTGCATGTGGGAATTTATAATGTATATTTTTATATATAATTGGTATAGGTTTGGTTGAAGGTTGTGTATATCACCTACTTTTTAGGTTATTTGCTGTGTAGGTGCCCATTTCCTGTCTTTTTACATATTTATTCTAAGTATTTATATTCTGCCGACATATTACACAGCGCTGCATAGAGTATATTATCTTGTCACTAACAGTCCCTCAGAGGGGCTCACAATCAAATCACATATTCCTCAACATCCACTTCTTAGGTTATAATTAAGGAGGCAGCCAGAGACCCCACATAACAATTAGGCAACGTGTTAACACACAGAATTCAGCAATGTGTGCACCAAACAGCACAATTAGTGGTGTCTACGCCAAAACACATAATTAGGTAGAATGTAAGCTCTAATCAACATAAAGGTCTGGGCACATTTTCGTATTACTCTGCAATACAAGTAGCTATGCATTTCACACAACCACATGAAACCGGCGTTGCTCTCCATTGTAGAACTGACCCCATTCAGCTATGCTGAATGGGACGGCTCTGCATTGTGCTCAACATGCATCAGCAGTGTGTTTTCAGAATGTACTGCTGTGCATGTGCAGTGCATAAGTGCGCCTATCGGACAATGTAGTCTGTGCACTGTCTAATTTCCCTCTATACCGCATATTGATGCACATCACTGAAATCTGCACAGCAACACAGGCCATGCAGAGGATCCTTAAGTGGGGGGTGCTCAAATTTAAAAAACGGGCTCTACTTAATTTGTGATAAAGCTCCCCCAAGACAATAGTAACAAGTGGCCTCTCCATACTCCCCCCTCCACTGGAAGTAGTATCAGTTGGCCTCTGCCCCCTCCTCCCCCAATAGTAGTGGCAGGTGGCCTCTCTCCCCTTCCTCAGACAGTAGTGACAGGTGGCCTCCCCGCAGACAGTAGTGATAGATGGCCTCTCCCCTGATCTGATAACAGTGACAGTGGCCTCAGCTCTCACCCCCCCCCCCCCACTCCAAGAAAGCAGAAAGTGGGCCCCTGACTCTCCTGGCTCTCTCCATTCCCCCCAAACCAAGAAAGCAGCAATTGGTGGTGTTCCCCAACAGTAGTTGCAGGTGGCCTCTCCTGCCCTCCAAGAAAACAGAGACAAGGTGGCCACTCCACCTTACTCAGACAGTAGTGACAAGTGGCTCCTCCCCCAAAAGCGGCAGTGACAGATGGCCTCAGCTCTTACACCTGCCCACAAGAGAGCAGCAGGTGAGATTCTGACTCTCCCCACCCCCCCCCCCCCCCAAACCAAGAAAGTGGCAATTGGTGGTGTCCCCCCCCCAAAAAAAAACAAAAAACAAGAAAGCAGCAATGGTTGTTTCCACCCCATGGGAGTAACTAGCAGGTGGGTGGACTCCCTCTCCCCAAATGCACAGTAGCAGCAAGTATTAAAGCCAGAGCCTCTCCTACACCGTCGCCCTGCGCACATACATCAAATATGGGCCCCAGGAAAAAAAGAACGCAATGTATAGCCAAAATTTTAATATATTTAATATAATTTTAAGATATTGTCTATAACAATTTTTTATGGTTCATTCATCTTTATCTGAGATAGAATAATAAATAAGTATTAAAAATAGCAAAATATTGTCTATAACAATCAAAAAAAAATATATTTACATTTGTAATGAGCTTAGTAAAATATTGGTAAATATTACCAATATTTTACTACAACTAAACCTTATCCTACTCACACAGAACTCTTCCCAGGTGGTGCCTAACCCTAAGCCCCCCTAGTGGTGCCTAACCCTAAGACCCCCCTGGTATGCCTAACCCTTAGACCCCCTGGTGGTGCCTAACCCTGAAACCCCTCCTCCTGACACCTAACCCTAAAATCCCCCTTCTGACGCCTAACCCTAAAACACCCTTTCTCCGCCGCAAATATGCCCAATAAATAGTCATAATTTAATGTCCTACTATATTATTATTATTATTATGTATTTATATAGCACTGACATTCTCTGCAGCACTTTACAAAGTACATAGTCATGTCACTGACTGTCCTCAGAGGAGTTCACAATCTTATTCCTACCATAGTCATAGTCAAGGGACAATTATTTTGGAAGGAATCAATTCATTTATTTATGTTTTTGGGATGTGGGAGGGAGTATTAAACCTGGAAACTTAATGCTGCATAACAAAATTGCTATCCACTAAACCACCATACCAATATTCTTTTACACTGTCTTTTGGTGATTATGATTGTTTCAGCTAAGAAAAATCTAAAGCATTAAGTGGCAAAAGTACCAAGTAAAAGTAAGTGCTAAGTCGCACAAGGTGCCAAGTTGCAGTGGGTGCTAAGTAGCATAAGGTGTAGTTGTAGTGGGTGCTAGATAGCATAGGGTGTTAAGTCACAGCAGGGGCACTGGGGGCCTATTTGCAGGGGAGCAAAGCAGCATAGGGAGTAGCCAGTTGCAGGGGGCTCTGAGATCTCCACAGTGCAGTAACATCTACTTTACCTGCCTTGCTGTTCCTGGTGGAGATGTTGTAGAAGAGGGAGTGTCTCTTCACTGCCCAGGGAGCCTGGCCAAGCTACTACCACTGCACATAGCTGCTGACCCACGAGAGAGCAGCTGGATCGAAACTTACACTGGCAAGTCTGCCCTTGCGTGATGAGTTTGCCAGTCTCCAAGGTGTGGGACAGCGCCTGCATTACAATGCTGCATGCAGGCAGCACACATTCACAAAGGTTACTTATTTTTCAACTTAACTGTAAGGAGTGCTAAAGCATGAGATAAACAAATAAGGAGAGATAATTCATGAGATAAATAGATAAGGAGAGATAAACCATGAGTCATGTCAAATAAGGAGAGCTAAACTATGAGTTAAGTTAGATAAGGAGACGTAAATTATGAGTTAAAGAGAAACTCCGACCAAGAATTGAACTTTTTCCCAATCAGTAGCTGATACCCCCTTTTACATGAGACATCTATTCCTTTTTCACAAACAGACCATCAGGGGGCACTGTATGACTGATATTGTGGTGAAACCCCTCCGACAAGAAACTCTAAGGACTGTGGTACTCCTGGCAGTTTCCTGTCTGTGAACCTTGTTGCATTGTGGGAAATAGCTGTTTACAGCTGTTTCCAACTGCCTAAAAAGCACCCAGCAGCTACATCACCTGCCAAAAGTAAAAATGTCACCATGTAATAAATGTCAGAATATAAATCAGGGATTTAAAAGATTTTGCAATGGGCAAACACTGACTAAATCATTTATACATAATTATTGTTAAAATGAAGCACTTTTTTATTACATTATTTTCACTGGAGTTCCTCTTTAAGTCATTTAAGGATAGATACATTGTGAGTTAATAAATAAGGCAAGATAATTTAATAGAAAAACATTTTGAATCAGGCCCATAGTATTGATGTCTTGGAGCAGAGAAACGGGGGCTGCTGCAGAAATACAAGTGGCACCTGAGAGGAGACGGAAATCTGTATCTTTTAAGGAGGGGATTGGACAAAGGACTGGGAGTCTGGGTCTTGGCAAAATTGAGGCTGTTGGGAGCAGGGCCAGGCATGTCCCTACAGGTGCCTGATGATGGAAAGGCAGCTTACTGTCCCTCCTTCCCTATGCAGAGTCCTGATGAGACTGTAAATGAGTGGTTACTCACCCTGCTTTCTGCATTCCACTGATGAGATTTCTCTTCAGTCAGGGGTACCTCTAGTTACTTAATACTGAGGTTCCTCTAGCTACTTAATACTTGGGGGCACCTCTAGCTACTTAATATTGAGGGCGCTTCTGGCTACCTAATACTAAGGGACACCTGTAGCTACCTATGATGGGCAAGGGAAGTAAGAGAGAAGTGACAGCAGGGACAGCCAGCACACTTGTGGTGCAGTTCAGTGAGGGTGTGTAGGTTCATGGAGAGCACAATCTAGGGTGCCAGGACATCTGTGCCTATATAGGCTCATGATGAATGAAGAAGGCGGACTCCTGCACTCCAAAGCAAGAGGTAGTTTATTTAAGCAGGGTTACATGAGCAACGAGTACAAGCCGCCTGTGTCAACAGCTGTTTCGCGTGTAGTCACGCCTCCTCAGGACACCAAGGCTCCCTATATAGGCTCATGTGATGTAAATCTGGGCCTGGTTGGGAGCGATTAAGTATTGGCAGCCACTATAAACAGGTTTTCATTCCTGCAAGTCTCTGCTTTTACATAAATACACACAGGGTTGTTTTACCATTGTGTAGCAATAAATATTGATCAGTAGAAAAAAGCACGTACCATTTAAAATGGACTGTCAGCACAAGCATGCAATGAACTTTGATATCACCTTCCAGAATCCAGCTCATCTCTTTCCCCATCCACTGCTGCAGCTTCTAGGTAATAACATGGCCTCTGCCCCATTCAAACTGTGTGCTAGTAGATAAGGTGCATGAGAGGACAGAGCCATAAAGCGTGTTCAGTGCACAGCATTCTGACAGGCAGATCAGGACAAGTGCAGCTTTCCTGTGTTCAGGGAAACAGCAAAAGGAGGAACAGAGAGTGGGAGAGAGAAGCCACAAAGTCGGGATTCTAAAAGCAGGGGGTGGGAGGCGGGATAGGACACTGAGATCCGGGGAGCTCCCACTGAAAAATTGATGGTTGGGGCATATGGTGGTGGGACACACAATGGAGGGGGGGGGGTGCTTGAGTCCTCAGAGACCCCCCCCCCCCATGCATTGCATGTGCCTGCTGGGCAATTCCTCCCTAAACACAATTATGCAGCATTGCACCCACAGCAAAAAAATATAATAAAAACAAACAATCAGGCAGCATTTCCCCCACACAAAATTAGGCAGCTCCCCCCCCCTAAAAAAAACATAATTAGGCAGCCTGCCCCTCAAACATAATTAGGCAGCATTTCACATACATAGGCAAAGTGTCCCTTTAAGGAAACCAGAGACAATATAAAATAGTTTTATACATTCCTGGGGCTTCCACCAGCCCCATTTGCACGGATCACTCCCACGCCACCCTCCTCAGCCTTCTGTATCACAGGTGCAGCAGACTGACCACGACTGTCCAAAGTTACGGGACCCAGGTACCGGCTATACAGCAGGCTGAGGATGGCGTTGTGGGAGCGATGCATGCGCATGGGGCTGGAGGAAGCCCCAGGTATGTATAAAACATTTATATTGTCTCTGATACACTTTAAACACAATTAGGCAGAGATCTCCCTAAATCATAATTAGACAGACACCCCCCCCCCCCCCATCCTTAAACATAATTAAGTAGAGTGCTTCCTTAAAAGCCAAAACAAAGATAGGCATATGCTCCATAAACCAAGAATACTATATTGCGCTAGTTCACAGGATACCTATTTGGCGAGTGAAAAACGATGATTTGTATGGATTCGCCTACAGTCCTAAAACGATGCATTATGATGATGATATTGCATTTTGGACACATGGAACTCATTACTTGCAATCAATTTCTGTTTTAAGAAGGCAAAACTGTACTGTAATTGCACATTGGACATAATTCCATTAAGTCTCAGTGGAAAAAATATGTGTCTGAACATGTATTGTTGAGTGAGCATTCATCATGCTGACAGCATGCTTTATGTCTTCTGGTTTAATGTTTTTTTATTGAAGAGAAATTAACAAACAGTTGTATACATACTTTGTGATAGATTTCAAGCAATAAACTTCAGTGTACCATGCATAATTAGCAACAAAGGGACTTTCTGGCCAAGACTGTGGTCAGATTTTGTTTCAATATTAGTCATTAGGGATGAGCAAAACTGGCCAAACCATTTTCACAATTTTGCATTGTATATAAGACTGACAATTTAAGACCGCCGTGGGACACAGGAGGATAGGGGAAGCCTCGATAGGATCCGGAGGCTTCCCCCACCCGAGGTGAGTACCCTCCAGCAGAACTTTTTTTAGTTACAGGTTTTCTTTAACATCAGGTTGGCGTACATAACAGTGATTCCAATAGTCTCTGTGTGAAAGAGTGAGTACAAAGAGGTGGAGAGAGAAAATCCATTTTAAAATTTAAAGGGGAAAACACATTAAAAAGCCAGTGCAATGTCATTTTGAAGCAGATTCTAGCTCATTGTAAAGTCTCCATGTATGCTATTGTTCACAGGAGGAAAACGTACATTTAAACCACTTTTCTGCAAAACTCCATAGAGAAGCATTACTTGCACTCTTACATGATTTTGCACATCACAGAAAAATGCATGCAAGTCTTGCAATCAGGCAATGGGCCATATCTAGCAACACTGGCTTCAACTCTTATTTTGAGTGGCTTCATATAGAAAACAATTTACAAAAAAAAATCTAGTGAGCAGTGAGCAAGAAAAGAGAGAGACATCAAAGAAATTAGTACGGAAGCAGAGTATGGCAAACTGCACTTAAACTCAATAGGTACATTCATTCCATTCCATTACCATTATCTTTTCATTGCGTCATCCCAACTTTCTTGCCATCCACTCTTCAGTTTATATTCTCTCATCTTGCTTTTCAGTAGACTGTCCTCCTTTGGCTCTGTCTCTGAAACCTGCTTTGGCTGTCAACTGTTGGGGCAAAAGGGAGAACACAATTGATTGAGGAAATAGCAACAGCTGTATAAAGGAGTCCAACTTTCACATAAGAGCCCTTTTTTTGTGGAACAGGAATTGGGCGATAGCTTAGACAGCCATGTAATAGACCACAATGTGAAATTGCAGTTATATGGCACTGGGCTAGTGAGTTGTCTGATACTAGCTGATCGGATATCACAAGCCAAATGGCTAGTATCTCAGCTAGCACTTTCAGTTAATACTGGCTAATCAGTTGTCACTAGGAGGGAGGTTACTAGGCTTAAAGCGGAATATAACCCTGCATTTCAACTTTGCTCTAACACATTATTTACAGTATATTATATGCAACCAGCATTTTTTTTTTACTAGACCAGCATTGGAAGGGTTACACAGAGCTTTAAAGTTCCTGGAGAGAACTGCAGACGCATCCGAAGCTGACATAGATACATTTTGTTTACATAAATGTATCTAAGTGTCACTCTCTCTGACTGAGAAGGAGCTGGAGGACAGCCAAAGAGTGTGTAACATTTATCACTTGTTACATTCTATTTAGTTAAATGTATCTATCTAAACTTCTGCATATCTCTCCACAGAACTTTAAACCTCTGTGTTTAACCCTTCCAATGCTGGTCTAGTAAAAAAAAAATGCTGGTTGCATATAATATGCTTTAAATAATGTTTTAGAGCAAAGTTGAAATGCAGGGTTATATTCCGCTTTAAGGAGTGGAAGTTAATGTTAGGCTACAGTCACAGTGTCTGTAGCATGTTATCCACACATTGTGTCACATACAGTGAAGAATACGGTCAATAAAAAGTATGTTTTGCTGTAACCGATAATGGGCGTGTTATTTTCCATGCCACACTGTGAATGTTGCATAGGTGGTGCATTGCAGTGTGGTAAGCCACGTTACAGAGCGCCATTATGCCGCACCACAATGCATCACTGTGAACGTAGCCTTGGGTATTAATAGGGAGGGTTAGTGTAAGAATAGGGGACCACGTAAGTGAATAGTAAAATATCAACAATATTATATTACCAATATTTACCTATTGGTATGAAAATGGTGCCCAACTCAACAGGTGGTGCCATTATACACACTCGTTCTTTTTGTCCTCAACTCAAATCACTCTCTCTCTCATCAAAACACATGGAAACCAAAGAACACTGGCTGCAAGGATTGAATGCAGTATTTATACGTTGTTAAATCTATTGTTTTGTTAATGTATAATTTATCTTCCAGAATATATAGTATATGTGGTTGGTATGCATTTCTCCATAGGCCACACCATCTTGCAAAACAAATATCTATTCTCTCATTTTCTTGTAGTTTCTTCTGTACTCCCTCCTGTGTACACCCACCATTCTGAATATAATGTGCATTCTTAGATAGCCAGTTCTCAGAAGATATTTTTAGTCAGCTGTTTTCATGGTTTTGATATTTACGCACAGAAAACCCATTTTCTAAGTCTCAAAGAGGCTCTGCAGAAACATAGCTGATTTCATGTTAAAGAAAAAGTTGAGTCTCTGTGCATTTTAAGCTCCATAGACAGACTGCTAGCAGCAGTCACACTGAGTCAGTCAAAAAGAAAAGCTGGGAATGGCTACTCAGCCAAGCACACGCACTAGTGCAAAATGAAATATATAAATGTCTTATTCCTCTCTAGGCTACAGCTGTCTACAACCAAGAATTGACTAGGAATGATCCCTTAGAGACCGTTTTTTGCAGTGGTCTTTGTACTGTTCTTTTATTGAATTATTTTATCTCTGCATCTGTGCTACCTTCAGAAATGTTAAGTTTAAGCTAGGAAAAACATTTCTTCCATATGCATTCCTGAACTTCATGATTATAAAAATGATGTGCCTTTTTTTAAAAAATATTATTGGGGAAAAATAAAATATTTGTATCAGAATACATAATTTATTAGCAATGTTGCATTTTTCAAGCAATGAAATATTCCTTCTTCATATCACCATAGCACATACCTAACATTAACATCAGCATCTTCAAAGAATAAGATGATCATAGAGACATGGGGAGTTATGCTCCTAATTACAAACACAAATCTTCACTTTGGTGTTTTTTGTTATTTTCTGTTTTGATGATAACAAGCAGAGATGGTCAGTGAGGTGTTGCTAATTCTGACTTGCATGCAAAGTCATGCAACTTCAAATTTGGCTAAGGAAATGTACAGCCTGTCGATTGTCCTAGTTCCAAGCTGGAGTGTCTTGTTTGTATGAAAGGTGCATGTGAGCTGTAATTCTTCACATTGACCCTTTCTAAAAACAACTAATAAAAATGGAGTGAATGTAAATAATGTTGGTTTTGGTTGAACTAGAAATGTCTGCTCTTAAAGGAGAACTTCAGCCTAAACTAACATTCTGTCATTAAGTTACATTAGTTATGTTAATTAGAATAGATAGGTAATATAATTTTTTACCCACCCTGTTTTAAAAGAACAGGCAAAT
Organism: Hyperolius riggenbachi; assembly: GCF_040937935.1. Classification (NCBI taxonomy): domain Eukaryota; kingdom Metazoa; phylum Chordata; class Amphibia; order Anura; family Hyperoliidae; genus Hyperolius; species Hyperolius riggenbachi. The sequence goes on along the minus strand of NC_090647.1, from coordinate 315,423,115 downwards.
GTTTGTGATTCATGGGGGCTGCCATCTTTGTCATGGAGGCAGCCATCTTTTTGGTTGAAAGGAAGTGACAGGGAGCATAAGACACAGTTCCAACTGTCCTGTGTCCTGACAACCCCTCCCAGCTGCATGCGCTAGGCTTCAAATGTCAAATTCAAAATGTAAAAAAAAAAAAAAAATGTACCAAAACAGCAGAACGAAAACAACAACATCAGAAATCCCATTATGCTTTGCACAGCATCAGGGGAAAAATGCCCGGGCAGTTTTCTTCTGTGCAGCTAAAAATGAGGCTTGTATAAGAGAAACAAAGTTCTGATGCTGTGAAACTGTTAAAGAAACACCAGGCCTTTTCAGTGCTGCTGAGTCGATTTTTAGCCTGGAGGTTCACTTTAAATATTATTGTTACCCATATTAATAGCCCAAACAACTTATTAGATTCTGTCACTTTGTGTTGTTGTAATATTCCAAGTGCAGTGGCAGTTAAACAGTGTATGGTTGGCTAAGACACAATGCTCTCCCTTGTTTAGACCTAGCAAGAAGTTTTGAATCAGGATGTTGTTTAGACCTACTGATCTTGTGTTATTGATAAAATTACATTTATGCAGTTATCTTGTCCTAAAATTGTATCATGTAACCAGGAGCAGTGTATCTGAAAGAGGTTGCAGTAAAGTCTACAGATGAGGTTGATGCTTGGTCATGATGCTTGCATGAGGTTGATGGTTGGTCCATCACCAACATGCTCTTCAATCTAAACAACACATAGGGCTTGATTCACTAAGACAAATAGCACGCCTTATCAAAGTTAACACGCCATAAAAGAGTAACATAGCAAACTTATGCCTGCTAATTGGCAATGACGAGCACTCCACTCTTCCCGCCCTGAGCCCCTGCAGTTTTGTAGCGCTCGCTATGCTAATCTGATAAGGTGTGCTAACTTTGATAAGGCATGCTATTTGTCTTAGTAAATCAAGCCTATAGAGAGCTCTCTGAGTATACTGAGGTATGTAGCATGTCTATGCTACAGAAAATGGCTTGTACAAAAGGCTTTTGACCTGATTAATCAAGGAGTTCACACATATTTATAAATGAGCCATACGTATGTGTATTTTCAGATAATTGGTTCTACTGGATGTTTTCCAGACCTTGCATTGCTTTTAACTGGATTAGAACAAATACTGTAGGTTTTGCTTATATGACATCACAGATATTAAGGACAACAGTAAAGTCCAAGTTACATTGCATTACATACCTTTAGATTGTAAGCTTTTGGCAGGGCTCAACCCCATCAATGACACCCTTCCCATGGACTAACTCATATTTAAATTGCTGGGTCTCTGTTAAATCGCATGATCATGCATGCATCTTATACCCTGTTTGCATGTATAACATTGTGCTATGTTGTTTAACCAAATGCTACCTCTGTCATCCCATATTTGCATTGTATGTATCCCTATTTACTGTCCCACACTGCGTAATATGTTGGAACTTTATACATGCAATAAATTATAATAATAATAACTACTCTCTTGGTGTGAGACACACTAACCAGCTAATAGTTTTATAGATTAGGGAAAAAGTAGCTTAATCAACCTGTTAATATGCCATAAATAATTTAAAGCTATATATTAATATGTAAATGAACAAATGAATAATATAGATGCATTCTGGCTCCACTACAGCTATGATTAAAATTTATACTTCACATGGAATAACAGAATGCTTTTTAAAGTCTTAATGTCAAACGATTATTTTAAGCATTCTTTCTTTCCATGAAAAAGCACAGTGCTCCTTCCTTAAGATTGTCTTGTAACTTGCAGACTATAACCTAGGGTAAATCATAACATTCTGCAGTAATTACAGTAACACTATCATTAACTAACTATTAAAAATCTATCATTAACTATTTCATGACTGCTTTCCAATTACATTTTAAACTGGCCTCTATTGTGCTCCATGTCAGGTTTCTGACACCAACCTTGACCTTTCAGCTAAGGCCTAACCTATAGCTTTGAAACAAACCATAAAACTAACTATTGTGTTGAATCTAAAAAAAAACAAAAAACAAATCCTCACTCTAAGCCCCTATTACCTTAATCTCCCCTGACCTAAGGAGCGGCACTAGGCTTTTGAGGTTCCCACTGGTAGCAAAAGCTATTGGGTGACAGTGATCCAACCAAGTGGATTACTACAGGGGAGGTCTAGAACATCAGTGGATGACTTTTCCAGACAAAATAATAAGGAATGATCGTTTGTGCCAAGTAAATTCTAAAGCCACCCGAAGTATGGATGATCAAATTAGCAATGCCAAAATGAGTAACTTTAACAGCTTGTTTACCCGTTTGTAATGACTGTCAGTTTTCTGCAAGTGCAGTTGTAACGCTGTGATTTGGGATCCTTGGAGAACGTGCATGCTTCTAAACTGCTGTATCCAAGACTTTGGGAGCACACAGCAGAGCATGTGTCAGCTTTAAAGAGATCTGAAAAAAAAACCCAGATACTTACCTAAGGAGAGGGAAGGCTTTAGGTCCTATAGAGCCTTCTCATTCCTCTCCTCCTCCCCTCATTTCCCTGCAGGCTCCTCCGTTTAAATCTCCAACTGCGGGAAGCTTCGGAAGACCCATACTGCGCAGTGTGCACATGCAAGTGCATGAGAGAGGACACTTGCAAGTGTGCAGTAAGGAAAGGCTCATCTTCAGGAGCCTGAGTGCTCCTGATGACTTCAAAAGCCCATCAGTAATGGAAGTGAGCAGTCTCGGACCGATAGGTCGGAGACTGCCAATGGGGAACCAGCGCAGTAATGACGGAAAGAGGAGAGGAACGGGAAGGCTCTATAGGACCCAGAGCTTTCCCTCTCCTTAGGTAAGTATCTGCTTTTGTTTTGTTTTGTTTTCTTATTTTCGCTTCAGACTCCTTTTAATGCTAAAGTGTGAATAGCGGCATGGGTAAAAGGGGAAATGTGCTTTCCTAAGTAGTTTACAACTCAGGCAGATGCTAAACTGTAAACATGCCTTAAGGCACAACTATGAAAGGGAACACAACAAACGATTCATAAAGGCTTATCATTTAGGTATCATTTTAAGCTGACCTTGGCTTGCTGAATACATGTCATCTACAATGGACTGTGAGCCAGGAGGAATGAAATGACTGCTGAGACCCATTGATCTAAAAGTACTTGTAAAAGTGTATAAAAAAATAAAGCAATTTTTCACTGACATACATGTATTCTATCTAGAGCTGGCATAGGACCCTGGAACTGAAGTCATTAAACAGTTTTCACATAGCTTATTTTAGAATGGATGAAAAACAAGAGTGCTTGGGTAATTTTCAAGGTCATTTTTGATAGCTTGTAAATGTCAACATTTTTAGAATATACATTCACACAAGTTTTAATCATTGTGGACAATTTCATGTCTCCTTTGAGTTTATAGATCAATAGAAAACTTTACTGCATTTATTTATAAGAGATGAGGAGCTTTCACTGAAAGAAAACAGACCTAATTAAGCAGTCTGCAGGGATAATGAACTCTCAGTCCTCCTAATGAACCTCATACCTGTTTAGTATTACTTGCCATCTGAAAAGAGAAAGGTGTCATTTTATACAGTGAAAAGGATTTAACAATTTATTAAAAGCCTCAGCGATTTGATTTTTTTCCATCCATCAAGTCTTCAGCTCTTGTTCAAAGACTAGGACTCGAAATGTGTTTACCCTAAATCAAGTAGCGAGCAAACGAGTTTTGCAAAGGTGATTATATACAGTATCACATTATAATGAGGCAGTCGTTATTTTTAATATCCTGCAAAAAATACAAATCTCTCCTCCTTTCAGGCACAGCAAAGAGCTCAGTTTGTAAACAGGCTTTAACAATCTTCATCTGCCTCTTTTGCAACAGTGTTTGAGTAGTTATTTCAGTGGAATGGATACTATACTGTGCATATGCCATGGATTTCAGGAGAGACTACATGAAAAATCCTAAAAACAGGAGAGCAGGGTGTGACACTATGACCATTGAGTTCTAAACAAAAATCACATGTGAAATCGGGTCCCGGCAAAAATGGCTCATATGAAAAATGGCACACGGTAATGCTGCTGGTTTTTTTCATTGCCGCTTACCGCTATTTAACAATAAGCGATAAACGTTATTAAACATTATTTAATGCTTAGCTATAAACCGTTATCAGCCAGATGACAGAGGCTACAAATATAAATGCCAGGGCTCTGCCACTGCCACTGAAAGTACTTTCTTATCCTGTGCATGATGATCCAGGCTGGTGACTGGCTGGCAGGGCCCGCTGTCTAGTGGTGCTGGAAGTGGTCAGGCAGCCGATCCCGTGTGGGCCTAGACCTAGCACACTGCTGCCTGTGTGGCATTCTGGCTTCTGCGGCTGCACTCTCCCCCTGCTAGCATCATCCCTGCGCTGTGCCAACCATCCTCATCCCAGGATCTGCTCTTCCTAGACGGCAGTGAGGTGGCAGAACTAACGTGTCCGCTCTCCACCCGTCCACTCATCTCTCTTCCCTCCTGCTGCTTGTTTTGAAACTTGAGAAGCCACCACATACAAGGAAATTGTGTCAGTGAATGAGCCAGCAGCCGAAGCAACCCTCCTCATGGTGGGTTAATTAACGTTAAAGACAGTAAAATGATAATTAGCGATATGCCGCTTAACAATTTAATCTTTCTATTCGTTTTTCATCTGTGCCCCATAATTAAATATTGATATTGCTGAATAGTGTTAAAGCTATGTTTTCAATGCGGCGCCATTTTTAAACATAGGCACTATGCGCCATTTTTCTCTGACCCCGTGAAATCACTGTCCATATAATTGCTGTTAACTGCTGCCGTTCCTGGAGACAGAGGGACAACGACCAATGCACGTTGCACTTACATGGTTGGGTGCTGCCTACTTCTTTTCTATCCATATAATTGTATGGACATGTTCACATCTCTGCATTGTAATGCCTAGTACACACCATGCAATTTCCCATCAGATCGACGGATTGGGTTCTGAAAGGTTCGATCTGCTTTCCAATCATTTTTTCTGATTGGTTTTGTACTGAAGTGATTGTAAAATAGATCAGAAAAACAACGAAGGCACAATGTAGAAAACCATTGACATATCAGAGCATCGAGCTATTACAATGTAAGTAGACAAATTGCAACAGTGTGGAGGAGTTCATTTATACAGATTCAGCTGCATGAAGTATCCTAAAGCTGAACATGACGTTGTAGTATCACCCAGGCTCAATTCTGTATCTCCATACGCTACCTTTTTTTCTGCATATCCCCCAAAAAATTTCTAAGGAACTGCCGGATTAATTAAAATGTTTTTTTTTTTTTTTTTTTGTAATCTGCATTTTAACATAAGTCATTTCAGCAATTGTGCACGTGCCCAAAAAATGCTTAATTCCGTAATGACTTTAGAAAAAAAGCAGTTTTTTTTATCACTCCTTAAAAGGATAGATAGACAAAAGAAATGGACCTTCAGGCCTCTGGGCTTGCTGGTTCAAAAAAGTGCTCAGCTTCAACATTTGCATGGCATGGCTTAGAAAAGCACAGATACATTTCTGGTAAAAAGAAAATGAAAGTGTCAGCCCTCTGTGTTCACTGGTAAAGTAGACTAAGGCACACCATTTACATGGCATAACATTGCTTAGATCAGAGATAGCTATCTTAATAATATAAAAAATAGTGAGCTAGTCTAGTTTTCACTTAGCTTGTGGCTCTAGATTAGGACAACAGCACCTACAGTCCGACACTTTGAAGGGTCAAACAAAAGGCCCTTAAAGGGAAAATGATTCACTAAAATAGCTTGTTTCACAAAAGAATACAAATAGAAGACTCTTGGACATTCTTTCTGAAAATATAAGTCAATTAAGTGGTAATTGTGATACATTAGTACCCCTTATCCATTCCCAAAAAGTGTGCTAATAGGCAAATCACGAAACAAGGCAATTGATGTTTCATCAAACTCTAAACATTATATGATTTCCACTTCCCATCACCTCCTCCTTCATATCAAAGCATTGAACCAAGTAGATTACGTTTCAGTAAGAGACTTCTGCGGTAGGTCTTGTGCAGAAGGTTATATGGGCCTTGCTCATTGTAGGTGGATGATCCATTCATTTCTTTAACAGCTCATGAACTATAATGCTAAGTGAGAATAAGGCCTTCCTGACATATGGTTTCAAGCAGGTCTCAAATTCTGATGTTGCCTGTGTTTGTGTCGGTATGCTTGTGGGTGGTGAATACAATGCAGTTTTAAATTTACATTATTCATGCATGCTTATTACCAGGGCATATTTTGTAAAACAACAACAACAACAATAATAATAATAATAAAAAAACTAGAACCCTTTATTACAGTTTAAAAAAGTAGTAGTGTTTTCTCAGTTAACAAAAGGTACCGTATATACTCGCATATAAGCCGACCCGCATATAAGCCGACCCCCCAACTTTTCCCTGAAAAAACTGGGAAAAATGATTGACCCCCATATAAGCCGGGGTAGGAAATGCTGGATTGGTGCAGCCCCCCAGTGTGTCCCAGTATAGCTAGTATAGTGCCCAGTATAGGTAGGTAGTGTCCAGTATCGCTAGTATAGTGCCCAGTATAGCTAGTAAAGTGCCCAGTATAGCCAGTATAGTGCCCAGTTTAGTTAGTATAGTGCCCAGTTTAGCCAGTATAGTGCCCAGTTTAGTGCCCAGTTTAGCTAGTATAGTGCCCAGTTTAGCCAGTATAGTGCCCAGTTTAGCCAGTATAGTGCCCAGTTTAGCCAGTATAGTGCCCAGTTTAGCTAGTATAGTGCCCAGTTTAGCCAATATAGTGCCCAGTTTAGCCAGTATAGTGCCCAGTTTAGCCAGTATAGTGCCCAGTTTAGCTAGTATAGTGCCCAGTTTAGCCAGTATAGTGCCCAGTTTAGCTAGTTTAGTGCCCAGTTTAGCCAGTATAGTGCCCAGTTTAGCCAGTATAGTGCCCAGTTTAGCTAGTATAGTGCCCAGTTTAGCCAATATAGTGCCCAGTTTAGCCAGTATAGTGCCCAGTTTAGCCAGTATAGTGCCCAGTTTAGCTAGTATAGTGCCCAGTTTAGCCAGTATAGTGCCCAGTTTAGCTAGTATAGTGCCCAGTTTAGCCAATATAGTGCCCAGTTTAGCCAGTATAGTGCCCAGTTTAGCCAGTATAGTGCCCATTTTAGCTAGTATAGTGCCCAGTTTAGCTAGTTTAGTGCCCAGTTTAGCCAGTATAGTGCCCAGTTTAGCCAATATAGTGCCCAGTTTAGCCAGTATAGTGCCCAGTTTAGCCAGTATAGTGCCCAGTTTAGCTAGTATAGTGCCCAGTTTAGCCAGTATAGTGCCCAGTTTAGCTAGTTTAGTGCCCAGTTTAGCCAGTATAGTGCCCAGTTTAGCGCCCAGCATAGGTAGGTAGTACTCCCGGCTCCCCCCCCCCTCCCCGCCGCTGCTATTACCTGAAGGCAGCGGCCGCTTCCTAATCCGCGTTCCTCTTCTTAAACTTTTCAGCGTGTATCACTGCTGTGACGATGCAGAGTGCAGGAAAGAGCGCGGCTCCCTATAACGGCGATCTGTATCGCCGTTACCAAGGGAACCGCTCTTTCCTGCCCCTGCATCGTCACAGCAGCAGCGCCGGGCGCGCTGCTGTGATACACGCTGAAAAGTTTAAGAAGAGGAACGCGGATTAGGAAGCGGCCGCTGCCTGCAGGTAATAGCAGCGGCGGCCGCGGGGGGAGCGGGGCGCGGAAAACCCACCACTAACCACTATACCACCAGGGAAGACTCGCATACAAGCCGACCCCCAACTTTTGACCCCCTTTTTGGGGGTCAAAAATTCGGCTTGTATGCGAGTATATACGGTATTAAAAATATGTTTCTGAACAAAAATAAATAAATTAAACTTTCCATGAGAGACATTGTTCATTTGATCGTCATATTACTGTAAAGTGTACCCAAAGTGGCACAGGAGGGGCACATGTTCTCTGCTGCATGACATGCCTCTGTGTTCCCCTGCGCCACTCTCTGCCCCCAGATGTTACAAAACCAACTCCGGCCAGCCCCCTGGATCAGGTAGCATTATTTTTTTACTTTAAATCCCCACCTCGGGTTCCCTTTAAAGTAAGCTTTCATTTGAAATTACAGAATAAAAAGTGTGTGTGTGTGTGTGTGTGTGTGTGTGTGTGTGTGTGTGTGTCTGTGTGTGTGTGTGTGTGTGTGTGTGTGTGTCTGTGTGTGTGTGAGAGAGAGAGAGAAGTGTGTGTAAACTATTTTCTAAATCTAGGCAAATAGTGAATGACAGTTCTTCTGTTTCGAACCTAAGGACTGTAGCAATTTTGTACACATCAAACATTATAACAACCAGTATTGGTTTGAGAAAGTCTTGATTTGTTGAGTCATATTTTTTTCTCTACTGCACAATATGTTTTGCTTTTACTAAAGACAAATCATTGTCTAGGTGTCCCTGGCTTGGATCCATGATGTGTTATTTACTTAAGCACAGCTTGCATTTAGTTAATGCTTATGTGCAGAATATAACCACAACAGAGTGTGACAGCTGGAGAGGTGATGGTTATATTCTACAGGGATCGTGGGGAGTGACATAAGCTCGGGGTTGCCAGAAAGACATCTTGGGTGGAGACTTGGCTATTTGGTCCTGTCCATAAGACACACAGAATGCCCCCCCCCCCCCAACACACACACTTTTGTGTGGAAAAAAGTGTGCCTTATGGAGCTAAGTTTATAGTACACTATTTTTCCTCCACATCTGCTCCAGTTATCGTTGCACTAATTTTGATAAATTTGCTTAAATGTATCTGTAGCTTTATTATGCAGACTATGCTTATTAATCAGATGTCTATATCTTTTTGGCATTGCAAAGTCTTGTTCAAGAGGTTTGTTCTTCCTCTTGTACATTTATGTTAGACTCCATAATTATTTTAGGTTGTTCACTGATTGTATAATGAATGATTTATGAGTCAGTAGATACAGTGGCTTGCAAAAGTATTCGGCCCCCTTGAAGTTTTCCACATTCTGTCACATTACTGCCACAAACATGAATCAATTTTATTGGAATTCCATGTGAAAGACCAATACAATGTGGTGTACACGTGAGAAGTGGAACTAAAATCATACATGATTCCAAACATTTTTTACAAATAAATAACTGCAAAGTGGGATGTGCGTAATTATTCAGCCCCCTTTGGTCTGAGTGCAGTCAGTTGCCCATAGACATTGCCTGATAGGTGCTAATGACTAAATAGAGTGCACCTGCGTGTAATCTAATGTCAGTACAAATACAGCTGCTCTGTGACGGCCTCAGAGGTTGTCTAAAAGAATATTGGGAGCAACAATACCATGAAGTCCAAAGAACACACCAGACAGGTCAGGGATAAAGTTATTGAGAAATTTAAAGCAGGCTTAGACTACAAAGAGATTTCCAAAGCCTTGAACATCCCACGGAGCACTGTTCAAGCGATCATTCAGAAATGGAAGGAGTATGGCACAACTGTAAACCTACCAAGACAAGGCCGTCCACTTAAACTCACAGGCCGAACAAGGAGAGCGCTGATCAGAAATGCAGTCAAGAGGCCCATGGTGACTGGATGAGCTGCAGAGATCTACAGCTCAGGTTGGGGAATCTGTCCATAGGACATCTATTAGTCGTGCACAGCACAAAGTTGGCCTTTATGGAAGAGTGGCAAGAAGAAAGCCATTATTAACAGAAAAGCATAAGAATTCCCGTTTGAAGTTTGCCACAAGCCATGTGGGGGACACAGCAAACATGTGGAAGAAGGTGTTCTGGTCAGATGAGAGCAAAATGGAACTTTTTGACCAAAATGCAAAACGCTATGTGTGGCGGAAAGCTAACACTGCACATCACTCTGAACACACCATACCCACTGTCAAATATGGTGGTGGCAGCATCATGCTCTGGGGGTGCTTCTCTTCAGCAGGGAGAGGGAAGCTGTTCAGAGTTGATGGGAAGATGGATGGAGCCAAATACAGGGCAATCTTAGAAGAAAACCTCTTGGAGTCCGCAAAAGACTTGAGACTGAGGCGGAGGTTCACCTTCCAGCAGGACAACAACCCTAAACATAAAACCAGGGCAACAATGGATTGGTTTAAAACAAAAGATATCCATGTCTTAGAATGGCCCAGTCAAAGTCCAGATCTAAATCCAATCGAGAATCTGTGGCGAGATCTGAAAACTGCTGTTCACAAAAGCTGTCCATTTAATCTGACTGAGCTGGAGCTGTTTTGCAAGGAAGAATGGGCAAGGATTTCAGTCTCTAGATGTGCAAAGCTGGTAGAGACATACCCTAAAAGACTGGCAGCTGTAATTGCAGAAAAAGTTGGTTCTACAAAGTATTGACTCAGGGGGCTGAATAATTACGCACACCTCACTTTGCAGTTATTTATTTGTAAAAAATGTTTGGAATCATGTATGATTTTGGTTCCACTTCTCACGTGTACACCACTTTGTATTGGTCTTTCATGTGGAATTCCAATAACATTGATTCATGTTTGTGGCAGTAATGTGACAAAAGGTGGAAAACTTCAAGGGGGCCGAATACTTTTGCAAGCCACTGTAAATCTAAACGGAAAGATAAACTTGGTGTTTGCACCACAGAAAGTAGAAAGGTGCAAACACAAATGAGACTGATCTTTAGGGATCACTACTTGTTCCAGGTTAAACCGTTTTTAAAAGACTCTGTAACAAAAATGTCAGCCTTATTTATTTTATCCTAAATCACTACACAGAGAATTAAATGTGTGCATTAAACACCAATTGAACACCTGACATAACTGGCTGAGCAAATTTGGCCTAATTGGCTATTCATGAGGCAATGCTCATGCAAATATGAAGGGTCAAAAACCAATGCCGCAAAACGGACGCCCTGCGGGAATTAGTTCATGCTGCAATAGCACTATCTGTGACCTTGTGAACAGCTGTGAGTGCAGAAAGATCAGTTCAAAGCCCAGACGAGCAACCAAGGCAACAAGTGGGAGAAATATTACAGCAGTGAAGTCATGTTTGATAGGAGCCTCTGCAAACAAGCATCTGCTCTGATGATGTATTTCCTGTTTGGCGGCCATCTTCATTGTTTACAATGAATAAAACAGTAATTTTATCACCAAGAAAGCAGCAGGAGCAGCAAAAATGTCACAGAGGGGGATAGGTGAAGACTACAAACAGGCTGGTACTTTTATTTATGTAAGATTTTCACAGTACAGATTCTCTTTAATGTTAAAGAGGAGTATCTGAGGGATCATCATGTAGTTGCAAATCACCATCATATCATAATTGAAGTAAAACATTAAAATGTATCTTTAATAAAATGCAACCCTTTCATTTTCATTTTTGGTCTAGTACAGCCATCATTGGGGTCAGATCAGGATTTAATGGAAAGCATAATAAATCAGAAACACTTCCTGATAATGGTACCACACCTGATAGACCTGGTGTGCTATGGCATATGTACCTCTCCAACCAAAACTGAAAATTAATAGAAAGCTTGATAAACCAGGTGAAGAGTGCAAAATGCTTTAAAGTGACCCTGAGGTGAAAATAAACTGATAAGGTAAACTATTGTATTTATCCTACTACTTCTAAATATGACTTTTTTTTAGATATCCCATGGCTTTATTTTATATTTCAACATTTGCAAAGTAGATTTAATGTTTTATTGCCTCTGCTCAATCTATTAGGCTCAGTCTAGTAATTATCCCAGTGCTCAAATACTGTACATGAACTAGTTACCGTTTTTATCTATCCCCTGCTCTCAGAGGGTAAAAGTTTTATGACTATAATTCCTTATCATTGAGGGTTACGCTATTATCCAACAGGACAGAAAGAGTCCAAATGCACAGAAAATATCACTTGCCTGCTTGGAGTTTAACTCTTTAATGCAAACAAAGAAAAAAGAAACACAACCTTGTTATTTGTGTGCTTGCACTTTACATACACATGTTTATCTCATCATGTCACGTATCACATTGGGCACAGTTTAAACTCCAATCGTCAATGGAATCCAAGAGAAACATCTCTCCTCCTCTGGGCTTGATTTGGAGCTTAATGACTTAATTTTAAGTTGCATAAATTATGCGTGCGGTACTTTGACTATCATTTAGTGAACATGCCCCATGATAAGATAAACATTGGTACATATGGTACTAGTCCTACTAATAACTTGGGATAGATCCCTTTCTAATTTCAGCATTGCAAGTATTAAACTGGATCCGAGATAAACTTTTACTCATTGCATAATTGTGCAATCTGCTATCAGCTTACCTATGTGTAATGTGACAAACAGAACATGGCTGCCCTCATTGTATCACAAGAATAAATTATCATAAACTGTTGAAGCTGTTTGCAGCTAGATTTGCTGTGTAAACTATCTAAAGTTTCAATTCAGATTTTCTTTAAGAGGCCTGCCTCTTCAAATGATTTAATGATTTGACTACATGTGTCTACTTGTTCACCACACATTCTGCCCCTTGTATGAAAGCTAGTTGCTTCTGGTGTCCTCCTGAGGCTGTTGCGGCCAGACATACACCATAGTCTTTCCCCAACAGAAAGTTAAAATATTTGAGTTGTTTCATGGGCATCTGATTAAGCTATCCTGCCTACCCAATGGTGCAGCCTCTATTGAGCCACTAGGTTGCTCAGTACTTAGTAGGGGAGCAGGAAAAAAGGGTGCCGGCGGTGAGTGGACAAAAAGGGCGCCACCATAGACTCTATTGCAATTATGGTTGATCGAAAAAAGCAGAAAAAAGGGCACCCGATAAATATCATTAACAACATTAGAACACTGCGGAATTTCAACAGATCATCCAGATTATAAATAGGTACCTTCCTGTTTTGGAAGAAGATGGTGACTTACAGCCCTTCTTGAGAAACGGTGTCAGATTTGCTAGCAGACGGGCACCTACTCTCGGCCATTTGCTTGCACCCAGTCTTTTCGTTTCTGAGTCACAACCATTCACCTGGTTATCCTTTCAAGGCTCATACAAGTGCGGTGTGTCCACTTGCCATTACTGTGTAGTACATAACCGAACCCAAAATAGTGTGTCACTTAGTAATGGACACACTTTTCCTATGAAACAATTCATAAACTGTAATACCAAAAATGTTATCTATTTAGTGACTTGTCAGAAGTGTTCCATTCAGTATGTAGGTTGTACAACCAGACCCCTTAAAGAGAACCCGAGGTGTGTTCGAAGAATGTGATCTGAATACAGAGGCTGGATCTGCCTATACAGCCCAGCCTCTGTTGGTATTCCAAACCCCCCTAATGTCCCCCTGCACTCTGAAATCAGACATAGATCACAGCCGCGCTGTGCGGCTGTGTTTACATCTGTAGTGTCAGTCTCGGCTGCTCCCCCGCCTCCTGCAGAGCTCCGGTCCCTGCCCCCCTCCCTTCCCTCTAATCAGCGAGGAGGGAAGGGAGGCAGGCGGGGACCGGAGTTCTGCAAGAGGTGGGGAGAGCAGCAGACTGACACGATAGAGAAAAACACAGCCGCTGCGACAGCACGGCTGTGATTTATCAGGGATTGCAGAGTGCAGGGGGATCTTAGGGGGGTTTGGAATACCAACAGAGGCTGGGCTGTATAGGCAGATCCAGCCTCACTATGCAGATCACATTGTTCAAACCCATCGGGTTCTCTTTAAGGCAAGAATCTCCGAACATTATTTAGGGGCGGGGCTGGGTGGTCCACTACTAATATATCTAATGTGGCAAAACATTTTCGCAGTGTTCATGGGGGTGGCATGTCAATTTTCCTTCCAGGGCATCGAAAGAGTCTTCCTACCAAAAAGAGGTGGAAATCTAAAGGCATTAATAAAGAAAAGAGAAGCTCTGTGGATCTTTCTGATTTGAATGCAAGATGGGATCTGGCTCTTATTACAGGCTAGTCTTCCTCCCAGGGTCGGACTGGGACACTGGGGGCCCACCAAAGAGATTTCAACCTGGGGCCCACACATCTCATGATTGCAGTGAAAAAAGGGCGTGACCATGCACTGGAAGGTGGGCGTGGTCATGATGTATTATGGACAGGGACAAATGTACATGATCTTAACAGCATTGTAATTCAGAGACAATGCTGCCCAGCAAAACTTTGCATAGAGTCCCCTCCTTCAATATAAAGTAATGTCCTACTTTGCAGAGGTTGCAACCGCATCGGGCCCTTGGGCCAAAGGGGCCCCGAAGGGCCCTCCCTCAACTACAGTATTGCCTCTCTATTGGTCCTGTGCTCATAATAATCACTTCTATAGATACTTTGAACAGTGGTAATCATTAACAAGCTATTTCCCATCCCTTTCTTGCACCTCTGACACTGTAGTTGCCATTGGCAGGTTTTGGTGCGCCATATCAATTGTTATGTATAGAGTGCTTGGGGGGCCCCATTGTAAAATTTGCACCGAGGCCTACAGCTCCTTAGCTACTCCACTGCTCTCAGCATGAGTGATTACAGCACTGAGAAGAGAATTTTTGTGCTGCAGGCAGCAATTGGAGCTCTGTCAGACAAGGAGGGGGGGCCCACCAGAGACCTGGAGGCAGGGCCCACCGAGGGAAAAAACTGTACTACTGTGGCCCAGTCCGACCCTGCTTCCTCCCCCCCCCCCCCCCATTTACCTTCCACCTCCTCATATATTAGGTGATGTTATGCTGCTTATTATATTTTTTCGCCCATTTGTGTATCTCCATTTTTGTGGCCTATATCCAACTTTTATTTGTATATTTATATATAAAACATGAGGAGAAAATATAAATGTAAGTATATATACATGCACATATTTCTTTTGGTCTTTCTTGCTCCAGATTCTGAATTTGTACATTTCATACAACAATATGTTCCATTTAGTATGTACGAGTTTTATTGTGAATATCTTTGTATTTTAATGAAGGGTTGGAATGTCTCCTTGTCACCCTCCATATTGGGAGGGTCCTGACCTCCTTTGCTTGCCTACTGTAAGGGATCGCTCATCTTGGCCGCAGTATGGTCTGAGGTGGCGAAACAGAGGTAGTGTCAGCTGACAGGATAGTCAGCTGACACTTAGGGGGGGGGGGGTTTATTTAAATAATATAAAATAAGGGTTGCTGACACTGCCTGGGTTTGAACTCTGGTCTCCCACATCGGAGGTGATGCGCTTGACCAGTATGCTATGGCTGACACACAGTCAGGATGTTTTGCTGGTCAGCTGACTGGTTAGGCAGCTGACATGTATTGGTAAAGTATCACAACGCAGGTATACTCTTCTTAAAGGTGTACCAGTATACTCTTCTTAAAGGTAGGGAGAGGCAAATTCATAGATCTGGACTGAAGATAAGGTGGTGAAGTGGAGAAATACACCTTTAAGAAGAGTATACCTGTGCTGTGATACTTTACCATTATTGACTATTTGGATGTGAGGATTCATCCCCACACAGCAGCAACTTACTCTAAGTAAATTGGGGTGCCACGGTATTTATCCTGAAAAGCTGACATGTATTGCTACCCGTGTCAGCTGATCTCTCTCAGCTGACACTTAAACAGGATTATTGTCTGTGTGTGATTGGCTGCTGTGTGCATGTGGCCCGCCACTGATTGGTTGCATGAAGTATTTAAACCTGCTGAGTGCTTTCTGTCATTGCCTGTGATAGCTTTGGCTGTGTGCTTCTGCTGGGTGTGATATTGCTGTTATTGGATTACCTGTGTACCGACCTTGCCTAGAAACCGACCTCTCTCCGATCGCTGCTTGTACTGACCTTGCTTGGAATTTGACTACCCTTCGCCTGCCGCCTGTATTGACCCCAGATTGCCTGACCTTGATTTTGCCTGTCCCTTGTGTACCTCAATACTTCTGATTATACATGTATGACCTCGGATTGTTACTGGGCTTTGCTTCTTCTGTTAGGTT
This sequence comes from Hyperolius riggenbachi, assembly GCF_040937935.1. Classification (NCBI taxonomy): domain Eukaryota; kingdom Metazoa; phylum Chordata; class Amphibia; order Anura; family Hyperoliidae; genus Hyperolius; species Hyperolius riggenbachi. The sequence goes on along the minus strand of NC_090647.1, from coordinate 315,407,215 downwards.
CTGGTGAGTTACATAGTTCACTTCACTCTACAATCAGTTCCTATACCTTGCACCTACAAGGCCTGGGTGTAACCGAAGTCGGGCAGGTGTTATTTCCTCCCTCCCGTTCAAGCGGGGACACGCCACATAGGGTGAAGAAGGTGGTGTTAGATTGGGGCATAGGAACTAAACTGTGAACTGATAACTTGCCAAGCCTGACACCTGCCTTTTAAAGCTCTTATGTGTGTGCTGTAAATGTGCTCTGATTAAGGGCTGAATAGGGTCCGAAACATGTCAGTGGTATGTTCTGTTTGCTGTTTTGGGATAAGTCCCCAATAAATTTTGGAGACATTGAAGCGGACCTCCCTTCGTCTTTCTAGCAAATATGCCATCTTGTTATATTTTTCAGTGTTTTGAAGGGTGATCTGGATGCCATTTGCTCTTACAGCATATTACAGATCAGTGTGAGTGTCAAAACGGCACAGGGGAAGAAAAAAAAATTAGCTGAGCAGTGTAAATGTCAAAACAGGGTAGGCCAAGCAAGCAAGCAGCAGAATGACTACTGTAGAGTACAAAAACATGTAACAAAAGCAAAAAATGTAAGGGTAAATATTAAAACCGCATGGGGACAGACAACAGCAGCAGCATGGGGACAGACAACAGCAGCATCATGGGGACAGACAACAGCAGCATAACTATGATATAAAGCAGTGTGTATGTCAAAACAACATACTGTAAAATAGTAGCAGCATGTCTACCATAGTGTATGAAAACCATGCAACTAAGCAATGTCGATGTCAAAGTGGCATAGGCAAAGCAAGCAGCACCATAGCTAATCTAGAGGGAAAAAAAACATGTAATAGTGATAAGCACGAATTCCACATACTGTATTTTTCGGACCATAAGACACTTTTTATCCCCCAAAAGTGGGTAGAAAAAGCCCCTGCATTTTATGGTCTCAAGGTGACTTTTTTTTTACCAGAGGCGTAGCTAAGGAGCTAAGGGCCCTGGTGCAAGTTTTACATGGGGCACCCCAGCACTCTATACATAACCATTGATACGGCACACCAAAACCTGCCAAAGACAAACACAGTGTCAGAGGTGCAAGAAGGGGGTGGGGAACAGTTTGTTAATGATTACTACTATTCAGAGCATCTATAGAAGAAATTATTGCCAATAGAGCTAATATTGTGCTTGAGGGAGGGGTCCTCTTTGGCCCAAGGGCCCCAATACGGTCGCTACCTCTGCACCCCCTATTGCTACGCCACTGTTTTTTGCATTTTCCTGTGTTCCCCTTTGATGTGTCCTGTGTTCTTCATCCCCCTGTCTATGCCTCTGTGTCCGGTTTCCTCCTAGCCCTCATCTATTCCCCATTGCACAGTGTCCTTATTGCCCCCATCCATGCCTCCATGTCCCCCTTTGTGCTGTCCCCATGTCCAGACCTGGATTTACCTCACAGAAGCTTATAGGCACAGATGAACTGGCACCCTAGACTTCGCCTTCCATGAACCAACAAACACTTGTTAAGCCACAAGGGAGGGGAGTGAGCCAAATTTACATCATCAGGCACCTGTAGGCACGTGCCTACAGTGCCTTATGGTAAATCCAGCCCTACCCATGTCCGCTGTCCTCCTTGCCCCCATCTATGTCTCCATGTCCCCCTCAGTAGGTGATATGTTTACCGTATCAATCGGCATGAAGGAACGACAGGAGTTGGGTCCCGTGACGAGAAGTAGAGCGATCCAGTGAGACCTTCTACATGCAGATGGCAGCTTCAGCTTGGCAGAACAGTCTTTAGCCTTCAGATGCCGTGCTGCCAATCCGGCAGAGGAGCTGCAGTGAAGCCGTCCAATCACCGCCACCTGCTGTTCTGACAGGATGTGATGGTCTCGGAGGCGGGACCATGGCTCCGTCAATGGGCCAATTACTGCATTCGCTGCTATTGATGCAGATCGGTGCTACAGGGCAAAGGGGGGCATGGGGCAAACACAAGGGACAGGAAGACACTGCTGAAAAAGGCTACAGGGAGACATGGAAGCATAGACGGCGGATGGAATGACATGGGACAGGGCAAAGGGGTGCACGGAGGCATAGGCAGGGGGAATGGAGGACACACGGTGACAGAAGAGACATGGGGGACAGAGAAGACAGAACACAAGGGGACAGGTCACGGGCTAAGGAGGAAACACAGGGACAGAGGAGGACTCAGGAGGGATAGAGAAGGACACAAGAGGTACAAGGTGAAAATAATTGGGGGTAGGTTGAGGAGAAGAGATCTACAAGATGCCCCTGCACCATGGACCACCAGGTTTAATTTATTTTTTATTTTTTCACCCTGGTTTTTATCCTTTAAACCTAGGTATGTTTTTTGGTCTGGAGCATCTTATGGTCCGAAAAATATGGTAATCGCAACTTTGCAGCATAATTCGCAATTACTATGGAACATTTTAATGCAGAATTTCAGGAAAAATCATAATTAATTTAGTTTGTAACAGTAATTAGTAACCACAATTATGCGTAATTTTCACATCATTTCATGCCGACTTTAGTGGCTAATAGCAAAGCCCTCATATATGCTATTGTCATCAAAATTGCTACATATGGGGGGATAGTGGGAACAAGTCATTTTTTTTTCAAAAAGACCTTGTAGTTTTTGAAAAACGTGATTTTAAAGGTAGAAAGGAAAAATGTTTTTAAACTCAGATAAATGACAGTTGAAAAACTCTTACGAGGAAAACCAAATGAACAGATGCAACCAGAGTTATGTCTATATAGCTTCTGAAGATGAGCTCTCAAGATCTGAAGATGCCCAACAAGCTACTGGGGAAAAGCAGAAGACAAGAGAAAGAGCTAATGATGCTAATAAATAAAATCCAAAAGGATATCCAACTGCTGAGGTGCTCAATGATATTGAACGTATCATTCTGATGCTACCAAAAACAACCTGGAATCTAAGATTTAGGAATCAAGGGAAATTGGATGTGATCAAAATTGAGATGACAAGATTAAACACCGACAGGTTTGGAATCAGTGAAATAAAATGGACTGGTAATGTGACATACACATTTTGTATGTTATTTTTAGGTTATTTGGACATAATCAACCATCAATACAAAAACCATATTTCACTTTAAAATTCACTTTTCCTTTCTTATCAAGCAAAAAAGGCATCAGCTCTTAGTTATAAACCATAAAAGACATTAAAAAATTCCAAATACACAAATTTATACATTGAATTGCAAATTCCTTCTTTCTTTTCCAGTATGTTTTGCAGCTCAAGGCCGCTTCATCTGAGGAATATTTCATGTTCTGTACATCCAGTACATCTTTGAGTCAATAACTAGGTCTTCTGGATAATTAGCTCATAACATCACATAGTCCTCAGGGTTCCCCTTGTATTGTGCATATCCAAAACTGGCTACTTCCTCTGGAATTGCCTAAAGACTGGCATCTCAAGACAGGAATTGCAGTGATGGTTGATCATACCAAAAAAAACAAAAACAAACAACCAAACGAAAAAAAAAGCTGTGTAATTTATTAACATGGAAACGCACTTTGCAAATGTTAGCTCATTAATAACAAAAGGTTTCTTTATTAGCTTAGATGGTATCTTGTAAATAAAGTTATGTACACACTTTACATTTATTTCGCCTAAAACAATCATTTTTGTGATAACTTTGGGTAACAGTTTAGCAATGGAAACTATAGAGACACTCTTCTGTGCTCTCTGCTGAATTTCTCTAAATAATAACAAATGAATGTTTTGGTTGATACAAATCTAAGGTGTATGCATAATGTAAACAGTCAATCTTTCTCTGCTGGCTGGTGTACACAGCAGAGTCTTCTTAGCTGAGGAGGACAATTGGGTCTGTGTCTGCCAAACATCTAGCATGCTGCCGCAATAAGTCATCGAAACATCAAGATTACCGGATCATCTTGGCCAAGCCCATTCTTCCTCTCCTTCCTTGCCAGAAGCTGCCCTGTCACGCCCTCTCCCCCTCCATAGCAACAACAAGGGAAGTAAACCGCAGACTGAGAAACAATTGCACACACATGAATTTAATGTATCGTTGTCGCCGAATATAATACTGAATCAATCATATCAATTAATTGCCCAAAAGACTGGCCACAGTATCTAGCTGTGTATTTAAGGACTTACTTATATTCTGGCGGTAGACAATGATATGTGGTGTATATTGAAAGCAGCTAAGAATGAGCAATACATATCAGCCAAAAATATCCTTAAAAACAACATCTTAATTAACATTCTTAGACTGATTATTTTAACAAACCGGTTGCGTTATAAATGTCTATGTCATCACAACCATTGATTCTACATTTGAATAGCCAACAAAATGTGTGTGATTCAGGATGATGGTTTACCCGCTTTATGCGAGGTCACTACACCTGTAAATGAATTATAATCCATGGCAGGATTGTGAAGGCCCTCTACACCTAAAGCAGTGACATGGACTGCAGTGTTTCAGACTGCATTTCTGAAAGTGTGTTTAGAATTCACTAAGTAATGCATTGTGGGAGACATCATATGCTCACTCCAATCTGAATAATTGCAAATACCTTCTGTTTTCAGAAGGCAAACTTTTGTTTTGCATAGTATTTTAGTAAGAGGGCTTTTTGGTCCTTTGTAGCCCCTTACACACTCCTAGAAGTTCTGGTGCACCATGAGCTTGCTGGGTAATCTGTGACTCATTACTGGAAGAGATCACATGGTCATAAGACTTGCAAATCCTATTCCAGGTCACCGATTTAGAAATATCTTAGCAAACACTCCTTTACACTCTACAGAACAGAAGCAAGATAAATCTTAAAACTTAAAAAAGCCTGAAAATTCAGATTTTCAATGTATGGAATGGTCCTTTTGTTTTGCTCAATAAAATAAAACAAATCAAATATGTTCAAATAAAACTTAGTAAGAGTGTTCAAAGCCATAGTAAAGCTAAGAGATTTCCAATATGAAGTCTTGGTGACCTTTACAGACTAAAAACTTTTCACAAAATCACTACATGCGGGCATTGTGTGCAATGGATATTCTATCGATGAGACTATTGACTGCAAGTCACGTAGATGAGGATAGAGCTGAGATGATTGTTTGATAAGGTAGTAAAATACACCCAATCAGTCAAATATCTTCTGGGAAACTCAGCTCTAAAGAATTTCTGCTGTCTGCTTTTCTTACTGGAAATCTTTCAACTTTTTTATTAGCCTAATGAGTTTCTGTATTAGCTGTCAAGATGATAGTGTCTAGTTTTTTGTCAGCTTCTCTAAAGCAATTTTTAGAAATTAGCCAACGTGTGCTTTGAAACCACTCAACCATATGTTTGTGTCACTTTTCTCACCTGGAAAAAAGAAGGCAGTCAAAAGCCTAATTGATTTCTATCTCAGTCTGTTTCTAGAGTGAAAGTATTCAGCTAACTTCACAATTTTTTAACTATTCCTTGGTTATTTTTTTTCTCGGGAGATTTTTTTTAAAGTGAGCCTAACTTTAAAAAGGAATAGTACAGTGCTTATTCAAATTCAGTGTAAGCTGCCAGAGTGGTGCTCAGTTGTTATGGTCAATGATTTAAAGAGGAACTTTAACCAAGGATTGAACTACACTAAAATCAGTAGCAGATACTCCCTATGGCTGATATTGTGGTGAATCCGCTCCCACACTGTGATGTCATGACCAAGGTCCTGACAGTTTGTTGTCTTTGAACCTTGTTGCATTGTGGAAAACAACAGCTTTTTCCAACTGCCAAGCAAGCAAGATCTTCCTCTGTGCATAGAACTCTCAGTAACAAATATTCCGTACAGATCACCAGGCAGAACTAATGAGGTCAACACCAGCGATAAGTTTCAGAATGTAAATCAGGGAGAGGAAAGATTTTACAATGGGCAAACACTGACTAAATAATCTATAAATTATTATTGTTAAAAATAAGCAATGTTATTCATTGTTATTTTCACTACAGTTCCTCTATAAAGAGAACCCGAGGCGGAATATTTAAATCTTAATAGGACCCAGAGGCATGTCGTGTGCACAATGACATGCCTCAGTGTCTCTATTGCAACCGCTAGTCCCCACATGGTCTGCTGTGCCCTCTGAAACTATCGCCAGGCTAACGACAATCTGCTTGTCGCTAGCCGTCTGTTTAACTGAGGCTAGTCAATCAGCCTCCTCCACATTGCCGCCTCCATGACAGGCTCCCTCTGACACTCCCCGCCTCTGCTAGCTTCTTCCAATCGGAAATACTCCTGGGTCGCGACTTGGCTTACAATTGGAGGAAGCTAGCAGAGGCGGGAAGCGGCTGGGGGAGCCTATCATAGAGGCTGCAATGCGGAGGAGGCTGACAAGCCTCAGGTAAACAGACGGCTAGCGACAATCAGATTGTCGCTAGCCTGGCGATAGTTTCAGGGGGCACAGCAGACCAGGGCAGCCATCAGGGGGAGACAACTGACACTGCAATGAGGGCCCCAGGACTTCTGGGGGCCCTGGGACCCCCCCACCCCAAAGCTCTGGAAGGGCCGCATGTGCTGGCTGTGGGCCTGTGGCTAACTAACCAGCACACCGCGTTCCAGCACTGAAAGAAGAGTGACATCAGTGCTTGAACGTGGGGATCAGATGAGTGAGCCCGCTACAGCAGACTTTCTATACTGGGGCACCACCTATATCTGGCTACGGGCTACCTATACTGGGGCACCACCTATACTTGGCTACTTATACTGGTGCGCCTATAGCTTGCCACCTATACTGGGGGCACCTGCACCTGGCTAACCTATACTGGTGCACGACCCAAACCAGGTCACCTATACTGGGGCACCACCTGTAGTTGAATACCTATACTGGGGGCACCTGTATCTTGCTGGCCTATACTGGGGCACCACCTATAGCTGGCTACTTATACTGGGGGAACCTATACCTGGCTACCTATACTGGGGGCCCCTATGCCTAGATACCTTTACTGTGGGCACCTATACCTGGCTAGGGCAGGGGAATGAGCTGAGACAGAAGGGGACAAGATGTAACACAGGGGAATAAAAGATATTATATATAATATAATAATATATTATAATATTTGGCACCACCCAACATGCCATGGTCATGACCCTTTTTTTGCCGCATCATGCTGTGCATGCTGCTTTCTTCAGTGTTGGAGCCATGCACATTTTTCACCGCAGTGCATCCACGGACACGGAGGTGGGGTGGCTAAGGGGCGGGCACAGCAACCAGTGGGTGGACCGAGTGAGGGGGGGGGGGGGCCCAGGCCTGATGATGTGTGAGGGGCCCCAAAATTTCTGATGGTGGCCCTGCAGCAGACCCCTGGAGGACTAGCGGCAGCAATAGAGAGACGCAGAAGCATGTCATTGTGCACATGACATGCCTCTGGGTCCTATTAAGATTTAAATATTCCGCCTGGTGTTCTGTTTAAGGCACTCGTTCCCTCTTCTAAATTTTTCATTGTTGGCAAATGTGAATAGGGTATTGTGTAATTATGTACTTCATATTTTTTGCATCTGTTTCAGAGAAATCCCCTTATAAGTGACACATGTACCTCTGCCCTGCCTTCAATAAGAAACCATGGAGCACAAACAGCACAACTCATGTTATGTACATAATGAGCACGTTGCTTGCATAATGCACATTATGATATCTGTGCATGTACATTTCCCTGGGGGTTAGTAAACATTGGGGGGCAGGGAGGATAGAGGCTTTATCACATAATGAGAGCTGATGGACAAGACAGAAGCTTAAGCTAAAGGGATGAAAGAGGCCAGGACCTGATTTATGAGACATTCCAGCAAGAAAACAAATCCAGCAGGACTTACCATGGCTAGTTTTAAGGCTACCAAGTATGTTTTTTTTTTGTTTTGTTTGTTTTTGTTTTTCAAAAGGAGCTCTTTTTTCTCATTTATCCTTATGTACAACCTAATGTATAGTGTCTGTAAATATCCTGTATGCAATGTAATATACAGTATGTACAGCCTTATGTTTAGTCTTTGTAAATGTAGGTATTGTAATGCATGTACTGCCTTATGTAAAGCCTCTATAAATATATGTATTTCTCTACTAACATAATATATGAAATGTAATTTGAATGTTGAGTCAGCCCATTCTCACAACTGGGGATGACCTTATTGCTTCTTTTCTAATTGTTATTAGTGATGATGGGAAGGATCATTGTGGTTTGAATTTTGAAACCAAAAAGGATGCTCATTACTTAGTTGTGGCGTGCATGACTAGGGGTGTGTCAGGGCAGTGACTGAAGAAATGGAATGAGTGTGTCTTCACAGTTCTCCTGCTTCTAAAGGTGGCCACACATAATACAATAAAATGATCCGATTTTACGGCAATTCAATTAAAAAAGATCAGATTTCCCAAAAAATCGAAAGCTTTTTTTAAAATCGAGCAAAAAATCTGATCAGATTTCCCATTTTTATTCAATAAAAGTTGATTGAGAATGGTGGATTTTTCTGATAAATTTTTATGAAAATTTAATGGTGTAGTGGTAGATTGTCAATTTATTAATATATACACCCAAGCAATTTTCTCGAGTTTCCAATCATTTTTATCATAATTGGGGGAAAATTGAACATATGTGTGTGGTACATTGGTCAGATTTTTGAATTGTTACAATCAGTCAGAAAAATTGATTGCTATTCTTGAATTCAACAGATATTTAAAAATTATGTGGTGTGTGGCCACCTTTACAGTTATCTCCACAACAAGCATCTTGTGTTGTACCATGGGAAGTATGGGAAAGAGGATCAGGAAGCATCCCGCTGTACATAATAAAAGAGCAATCAGTTCATTAAATCCATTACTACAAGTGGAGCAGGGACATGTTTGACATTTTCACTGAGGGTGACTGACTGGTACATATTAGGCCATTAGTGTTCAGTACCGCCCCCAAGTTTTGTCCACGATCGTCCGGCCAGAAAGTGAAAATGTTTTGTTACCTAACAAATAAACAATATACCTGATTTACTAAAGGCATGCAATACAGGGATTTCTGAAAGGGTAGGAACATAGAAGTTGTAGGCAATGCAGTAAGAACAGAAAAGAGCAATCACATAACCATTAATTAACACACCTTTCTGACATTCTATAAGGGTCACAGCATATATGTCTATAGGAAATTGTGTCCTATTGCCTTTGTGGGTGGTTCCATTTTTTTTATAAATTTGTATGATTGCATACTGGTTTTATACAATGCAAGCTGATTAGTAACCTGTATTTTTGCTGTTTCAGAATCTAACAAGATGTTTCTACATATTATCACTTGGGTAGTCTTGTGTCCCTCTCTGTCAATCTGAATGTCTATCCTATCTCTGTTCTCTCTCTAATGTGGTCACTTACAACTGTCAGGTATATAGGGCAATTCACTTATCAGATGGTTATGCCTACATTTCAGCTGTAGCATACACTCATGTTGCCAGCTAATCTCTCTCTCTCTTTCTGTACACGTGAACTGTCCTCCTAAACATAAAAACTCAGCGTTCTTAAGGCGACAGTGTTTATTAAAGAATTTTGATTGCAGTATCAACTTATTCGATGCATGCACCGCAAGATTAAAAAATGAGATGTGAAAAGACTGATGAATGACCATTAGGGCTGGCGGTTCCATAGAGGTGAAGCGGGCAGTTGCCCCAGGGCCCCCCAAGGTATGTGTCCCCTCCCCTCCAGCTATGGTAACCCCATACATGCCTGCAAGGAAAGAGGAAGAGAGGTGCTGTGAGGAGAAGTCCAGAGCTTCACTGTACCCGACGCAATGTGAGCATAATGTGGGGCGCTGCAGTCACAGGGAATGCAATTAAACAGCCATGGTGAACATTTATTTACACAGCCAAAAATTATAGTATTCTGACCTATAATGCCTATGAGCTTTGGTTGCTGAGTAATCTGTAACTAAAATATTGCATGTCACATTGGTGAATGAGATATAACATTATATTACGGTAATACTCTCCTGCACTGTATACTAGATTCTTGCTTGACACATTTTGGCAAGTTACAGGAAAAAAAGGTTATGGAAATTAATTGTACCACTTTTTGCACAGAAATCCTGGATAAATGGAATGGCAGGGAGGTTAATGTCTAAATACATCTCAGATCTCCTTTAAAGCCCGTTTCCACTACACGTGGTGAGATCGCCGCACCACCCCACATGCAAACTGCAGCTAACGTCAGTCAATGGAACTGTTTCCATTGATGCAAATTTCCAGTCCCGATGCGGTGCGTTGCGATGCAGCAGTTTTCCATAGTTTGTAGCTGAGTCCCATAGCGGATATATTGAGCCGCATTGCGGAGTGTCTGGAACTGCCCGCGGGTGTATTTGCATGGCAGAAATGCAGCCCATGGAAACGGGCCCTTAGAGGTTGACTACTGTTACTCGCACTAATAAATCAGTGCAACTTACTGACCTCTCCATGCATGCTACGCACGCTAGTGGCAACATAGCATGTGTTACTTAGCAATGGCCGATGCTTTATCTTGCCGCGGTAGTGATGTATCGCAATACTTCACTAGCGTGGACTTACTACCTTATTAAGGACTTCCAGGGGAGAAAAAGCCCTCCTAGACCTTAACTGATTCCACAACTGCTCTTTTTTTGACAAATGCTTGTCCATTGATGAAATATATAGAGGTTTATATCAGAAAAGTTACTGTAGGAGGGCTGGACTTAACTCCATTGCAGCTGGAAAATTAATTTATTTTCTGTTATGTCTTCAGTATATTACTTTTTTCAGGGGTGTCCTTATAGTTAGACACTTGTTCTTAATTAATACAACAGTTGTATGTTCTTAACAGGAATCTTCTGTTCACTGATTACCAGGTTAGTTAACAAAACAACATTTTCATTCAGCTTGATTGCATAATAATGTACTGCTATTAAAAATTAAGCTTATTGTGAAAAGCCTTTAAGATACCGTCATTTGTACACTTTAATGTGTTGGGTTTCTAAGAGAGGAATTTCTCTTTACAGCCAGGTGGAAAAAAAATGTGCTGTATGCCAGTAAAGTATTAATTAGAACAAAAACTGCCTATGGTGAATTCTAAGACCTACAGTTTGCACTCCAAATGTCATCTCTAGCTATATATATACTCCAAATATAAAGGTAAAAGGATATTTAATTGCTTCAAAGGGCAGATCCTAACTGTGAGATCTACGCTAATTAAGGCAAGACACTGGTTCTCTTCCAGAATAATGAGAGTGGGCAAACATCCAATAGACAGAATCTAAATATAACACCCCAAACAGAGTAATAATAATGTAATAAGTCAATGTGCTTCAAGATTTTGTTGAGCATTGACTCTGTGGTATTTAATTAGTGAGGCGTCACCAAAGTTACCATATTTATTTCACCTGTATACTATCTTCTAATGATGATCAATCTAATCTTTCCCACATAGTTTATGTCTGTAGATAAAAGGAGTCTCCAGGCTTCATCATCAACAAGAAAGTGAGTAACTTAAATTTGGTCCACACATTCCTCCACACTGTAATGTTTATAGCTAGTTTAACCATTTGCCCTCCCTCAGGATGAGTATCTACATCCCTGCAAAACACCACTACAGGGACGTGGATACGTCCAGGGACGTGGATACTCGTCTCTTGCCGCCGCACACTCCCATTTGCTCCAGCATGCATTCACCCCGCCAATCTTTAGAAGGAAAATGAATTAATTGGAATGCAGTTAATTTTAATTCTAAGTCCCCTTGTCAATGATCGCCGGCATCAGTGAGATGCCTGCTGCCGTTGTAACTAATGAAGTAACACGTCCATGAATTACTTTCTGTTAGTGTACTAATAGTACGCTCAGGAAAAAAATACCCAAAGACATCTTGTGGCCAAATAGTACAATTACACCAACATACATTCTTTTTAATAAAAAGTCCTACACATACATTTAAAATTAACCCCTTACCTCCCACACTCTCCCATAGTTACCCAAATACCACTTTTGCATAAAAAAATGACAAAAAAATCCTAAATAGTTACCTTGGGGACTGAACTTTTTTTTAATATGTATGTCAAGAGGGTATATTACTGTTAGCTTTTAAATTATGGGCTTGTAATTAGTGATGGACACATTCATTCTTAGCAAAAAGTACCACCCAAAGAAAGCATACTTTGTGGCAAAAAACAATGTATAGATCATTTCAGTGTGAGAAGTACTGATAAAGTTATTGGCAGATGAATGGATGCAAGGCTGAAATGTGAAAATTGCTCTGGTGTTTAGGGGAGAAAGCCATAAGAGGTGAAGCGGTTAAGAACCATATGCTTCTTTTCTCATAAAATCTAGAAAAAGTTCAGGTATTCAAGTATATCATAACTTTGCTTATTTTCATTTAATTGTCTGTGATTATACAGCAAGTAGAAATTAAATTGGATTTATTAATTCATTTTTTTAAGACGGATTGAAAGGTTGAGTTTTATCTTTTTATTAGCTAACCCTTTCTGGGGATAATCCGTTAAGTTATACGTTTTCTCAGTTGTGAAGCAAAGAGAGCAAACAGCAGTTGTGAAAAACAGTCCATAGTAATGCATCAGAAATAATCTCTTAAATTACTGTAAGTAATCTAAAATTTGAATGACTGCTATGATTACTGCACATTGTTATTGCCATTCACCCTTATTGTTAAAGTTCAGTGGAACTGAATACCAACTTTCTTATGACAAATAAACATGTTCCATATATTTGCAGATACCTGTTAATCATTTTTGTGTCTTATTCTTCAGCACTGGAACCAGGATACCTTCTGTGGAGAGCATCCTTGTTCTCCCCATCCCTCCACCTCTTGCAAGGTACCCTCAAAGTTGAAAGGTATGTGGCTAAATATGTCTCGGAGGTGGAATGGGGAAGAGGGGGCTTATGCTTACTGTGTAAAATAACAGAACCACTAGTGGTTTTGGGTCACCCCGAGCTGCTTGGTTACTCTGTTGTACTGGTCCAAACCCTATCCCATAAAACCATATCAATCCCTGCCATGCACTGATAAGAACCATAAGTTCAAAAATGGCTGTCTGCAGGTTTGGTTAATGTGGCTCTGTAAAATTTATAAACTATAGGCTTGCTATACTCTAGCTGTTCTGGATGTATGTTAGGCTTCAGGGGCATGGAGATAATTTGCATATTCAGTAGTAAAGCATTGTGGGTAACTACAGCTGCTCACTTAAAGTGGACCTTAACCCTGAAACTTAAAAAAAAGTTTCACTTACCTGGGGCTTCCCCCAGCCCCCTGCTGCTTTCCTGTGCCCTCGCTGCTCCAGTCCTCAAGTGTCCTCCATTCCCCGCCACGGATTAGTTTTGTTTTCGGCAGACTGAGAGTTGGCCTCCAGCTACATGTAGTCTTCTTCACCTTCCCGCCGTCAAGCACATCCTCCGCAGGCACAGGTATACTGCGCCTGTACAGGATGCGCTTGACGGCGGCAAGGTGAAGAAGACTACGCATGGCTGGGAGTTGACTCTTAGTCGGCCGAAAAAGAAATTAACCCGCAGCGGGGACCGGAGGACACTCGAGGAGCAGCAAGCGCACAGGATGGTTGCACGGGTCTTGGGGAAGCCACAGTTTAGTGAAACTTTCCAAGGTTAAGGTTCACTTTAAAGCTGAATTATTGCAAATACCTTTTGTTTTAAGAAGGCACATTACACTGGGTAAAAGAAATGACAATGAATAAAATTGTTTTACACAATTGAAAAAAAATCCAGCCTGTTCTCTGAAGACTTTTTAATCTCCTATTTCTAGTTAATTAAATGTAGGAACGTGCAACAGCATAGAGAGGTGCAGGGATGTGGGTTCATGCAGAAAGCACAGTGGTAGTCAACTCACCTCACCGGGACCCACACTAGCTGCAAGTACTTCCTGGTCCTAAGTGTACCCCATGGTTTGGTTTAATCAAATAAAATAAATAACTACCTTGTGAGGAGGAGTTCAACAGGTTGGATAAGCAAGCATAGAAAAAATGTGTGCCTCATCTTTTCGCTCTGTGTCTTTTTCATCCTTTTCTTTTGAGGATCATTTTTACATGTTCTCCAAGCTCTCTCGATCTATTATAGAGCGTTCCTAAACTTTAAGTCTCTTCTAGGACTACTCTACAAAGTTTTCCATTTCTTTTTGGGTAACATGGTAACTTCTTGACATGTTATAAATATTGTTATGCTATGTGTTGCCCACCATGAACATATGCAGCAGTGAGCTTTCCTTTCTAGTCTCAGTTCTAGGTTACGGAAAGTATTGTATTTTCGCTTCCACTACGAGCATGGTCTAATTACTATTATTGGTTGATAAATGCATTGCATAATCATTTTCTCAATTGTGCTGACATTATACCTGCCTATGTTTATATGTTCATCAGCTGTTTTTTTTGCTCACTAAATAAAACATTTTTCTTGGAAAAAGAATGTGTGCCATACTGCCCTTAGTCAAAACCAAAAACCTGTGTTTGTATGGGCTTCCACTGGGAGAAAATATGCTTAACAAAATGAATTGGATCCTGTTGTGGAGACATTAGATTGTGAACCTTTTAGGGGGGATTAGTGAATGATATATACTTCTTGTTATAACGTTCAATGTTCTTTTCTATATGATGGCACTAAATTATTACTATTATTCTTGATTATAAGGTTCCAACATATTCCGTGGTGCTGTACAAAGTAAGAAGCAAATAGTACATAATAATACAGACAAATGGTATAGACCAATATACAAAAATACAGAATTGGTGACAAAATACAGAATCAATACAAACTACAGAATTGGTAATGACAGTGACAAAAGTAACATGATGAATAAAATGTATAATGAATTCCAAGACATAAAAGGGTGAGAGAGCCCTGCCCTTGCGAGCTTACAATCTAAAGGTGACTTACAATCTAAAGGGTGACTTTCTTCCAAGCAAGATGTTATTAGTTCAATACCTTTTCTTCCCATTTTATTTTAATTTTGAGAAATGTTATTGTTTGTTAGTTCACGGTGTACACAATCTATTGTGGAAACAAAATTATTTACAACTACAGCATAAAAAAATAATGGCTACATTTTATCATAAAGGAAACTGAACCAAACTTTGCTTGCTAGTCAGACATTCCAATGACTGTACTATTACCAGATTTCTTGAGACATGGTGCAGAATGGAAATTTGTAAATGATAGCAGAGAAGGAACTCTCCTGGTCTCAGTGTAGCCATATCTATCATGCAAAGAGCTGTTTAGAAAAGCCTCCGTAGAAGCACAGAAGCGCGCAAAACGGTCAGGCATCTTTACCCAGCACCCACCATTATCCACCATGCCTCATCTCAAGAAACTGGTATGTCCATCAAATATTTTGCGTGCATGAAAAAGGGTGCAGTGAAAAAAGGGCCCGGCTGGATATTGAAATAGCGCCAGTGGATAACGAAATCTGATAACTATAAACAACGTTGTCAAACTTGGTTAACGATAAATACTGTTGTAAAAACAGACAGGAGATAATAACAAAAAGATATGAATGTGAAAAATCATTACGTAATTCAATAATACAGCTTAACCAAACACTACTCTCACGTAGAACCCTCCTCTGGTGGTGCCAAAAATGAACCACTCCCCTGGTGGCGCCTAACTCTATCCACCTCCCCGGTGATGCCTAACCCTACCCCCCCCCCCCCCCCCGGTGGTGCCTAACTCCCCCCGGTAGTGGCTAACCACCCAGTGGTGGTGCTAAACCCTAACCACCACCCCTGGCATTGCCTAAAACTAACCACCGCCTGGGTGGTGCCTAACCCTAACTTTTCTCCTGGTGGTGCCAAAACCTAACCACTCCCTCTGCAGAAACACCCTTTTACACATAGAAACGATAATATCTTTGATAACCTAAAATCTGTACATACAAACGAAATAATATGACAAACACTATAACATAATATTTTGTTGATGCTTGAATGTCTGCACCTTTTACAAATAAATGAAGCACGTACAGCAGTGCCAGCTTTTCTCCTCTCACTTCATATACAACTATTTAAAAAAGTGCATGAAAAGAAAATTGGGGAAAAGGAGGTGCACTTGCTCAGGGAAGCTTATCAAAAGTATTGTTTGATTTACTAGCTGAAACCTAAATAATAACTTCTCTTTTTCTCTCTTTTTGCACCTACTGTATAATAATAATAATATAATTATTATTATAAAATCCAATATAAAATATAACGTGATGGTGTTTGGTCTTTTATTTGTGTGAAATATGTAATATAGACTTCCCACACACAGGGCCGGATTTGTACTTTTTACCACCCTAGGCCCACTATCTCCAGCTGCCCCATGACTACAGTGGGGTTAAGATAGGGTTATCCTACATGGGGAAGAGGGGTGGTTAGGGATACTCATAGATCAGGTATTTCTGAAGTTAGCCATAAGTAAAATAAGAGCGGTTAGTGGAGATTAAGGTCACGTTCAAAGTGTGTTGTGGAGTGGTGTAGGCACCACCTATATTCAGATTGGAGCAGGTGCGGTATAACAGGTTGCTGCACTTACGTAGTGCATGCAGTGCGTTACTACTTAACGCGAGCGATAACAGTAGCAGTAAAGTATACTTTTCATTGACTATATACTTCACTGTACCCAACATGATGCTAGCATAACGTACGGCACCACTGTCCTCATCTGTCGTATTCCTGCTGTTACAGGTAATGCAAGGGCCACTGTGAATGTGGCTTAAAAGCTAAAAAATCTTGGGTGAGGGTACACATTTGAGAATAGATTTATGGGAAAATGGAAAACATTAAGTATCATCTTAAGGTTACTCGTCACAAGATAAGGGTGTTTACATTGACTTAGGACAGTCTGTGACATGTGGTTGTGTACTTTGTAAAGTGCTGCAGAAGATGTCTATATGCTATATAAATACATAATAAGATGGTAGGACATTAGACTATAACTATGGTAGGATTAGAGTGTGAGCCCCTCTGAGGACAGTCAGTGACATGACTATGTACTCTGTAATGTGCTGCAGAAGATGTCAGTGCTATATAAATACATAATAAGATGGTAGGACATTAGACTATGACTATGGTAGGATTAGAGTGTGAGCCCCTCTGAGGACAGTCAGTGACATGACTATGTACTCTGTAATGTGCTGCAGAAGATGTTAGTGCTATATAAATACATTATAAAATATGGGAGGACAGATTGACAATGGTACAATTAGATTGTAAGCTCCTCAGAACACGATTAGTGACATGACTATATACTCTGTAAAGTGCTGCAGAAGATGTCAGTGCTATATAAATACATAATAATAATATGGTAGGGCATTAGACTATGACTATGGTAGGATTAGATTGTGATCTCCTCTAAGGACAGTCAGTGACATGACTATGTACTCTGTAATGTGCTGCAGAAGATGTCAGTGCTATATAAATACATAATAATAATATGGTAAGACATTAGACTAAGACTATGGTGGGATTCGATTGTGAGCTCCTCTGAGGACAGTCAGTGACATGACTATGTACTCTGTAAAGTGCTGCAGAAGATGTCAGTGCTATATAAATACATAATAATAATATGGTAGGACATTAGACTATGACTATGGCAGGATTAGATTGTGAGCTCCTCTAAGGACAGTCAGTGGCAAGGCTATGTACTCTGCTATGTGCTACAGACGATGTCAGCGCTATATAAATACATAATAATAATATGGTAGGACATTGGACTATGACTATGGTAGTATTAGAGTGTGAACTCCTCTGAGGGCAGTCGGTGACATTACTATGTACTCTGTAAAGTGCTGCAGAAGATGTCAGTGTTGTATAAATACATAATAATAATATGGTAGGGAATTAGACTATGACTATGGTAGGATTAGAGTGTGAGCTCCTCTGAGGACAGTCAGTGACATGACTATGTACTCTGTAAAGTGCTGCAGAAGATGTCATTGCTATATAAATACATAATAATAATATGGTAGGACATTAGACTATGACTATGGTAGGATTAGAGTGTGAGCTCCTCTGAGGACAGTCAGTGACATGACTATGTACTCTGTAAAGTGCTGCAGAAGATGTCATTGCTATATAAATACATAATAATAATATGGTAGGACATTACACTATGACTATGGTAGGATTAGATTGTGAGCTCCTCTGTAAGTGACATGATTATTTACTCTGTAAAGTACTGTAGAAGATGTGTATTGGGGGTTACAGACTGCAAGATGAGAGGGAAATAGAGCACTACATGGCAGAGAGGGGAGAGGAAAAGACTGTGATGGGGCAGAAAAGTGTAGACTAGTGAGAGCAGGAGGAAAAGAATTGCAGAAATGCAGACTCAGCTGTACTGTTTGTTTTGGTGGACATGCTGGGAAGAAAAGAATCAGCAGCAGCCCCCATCCCCCTTCCCTCCCCAAGTGAGCTTATCTGTAAAGCAGCTGACGGCAGATATCTTTATAACTGGCTGCTATTACTTTCCTTAATACCTGTGAAAGGTTCAAAGCTGATCGCAGCTCTCAAGATTTAAATCTCTGCGCAGTGAGGCTGAGTGTAGCAAGCAGCCCGGAGAGGAAGGGGGCGTGGCTGCAGGACACACAGCTCCGTTACAGGACAGAGAGGAGGGGAGGACTTGGAGCGACAGGCTGCAGGCATAGATGTCACTTATAAACAGCCTGCAGCGTCATCGCCTCCCTCTGCCTTCTTACGTCCTGATAGCTAGACCAGGCTGTCCATGGCCTCCTGCAGCTATATGTAGCAATCTGCCCTGCATACTGGCAGGACTAAACAGCTGCAATCCCGCCCCAGCTCAAGCCCCGCCCTAGTCCCGGGGCTATTTGGCCTGCCCATAAATCCGGCCCTGCTCAAGATTTGAATCTCTGCGCAGTGAGGCTGAGTGTAGCAAGCAGCCCGGAGAGGAAGGGGGCGTGGCTGCAGGACACACAGCTCCGTTACAGGACAGAGAGGAGGGGGAGGACTCGGAGAGACAGGCTGCAGGCATAGATGTCACTTGCAGTGGTGCTCAAATACCCCTTTTTAAAATTCGAGTTTGGTCGAATTCGAATAGTAAATTATTCGAGGTCAGTCGAATATTCGAGTCGAATAATTTTTACTATTCGATTCGACCTCGGACTTCGAGCTCACTATTCGAGTCGGTATTCGAGCTCACTATTCGAGCTGACTATTCGAATTGGCCTTAAATAGCTTCCAACACTTGTTTTGAGGGTGAATGATGCAAGAAACATCTTTTTTTCCAAGTAACAACAGCAAGTGATTATGTGGGGATGTTCCTTTAAAAAAAAATGTGGAAAGAGAAGTTGTGTCCTTAATTTTGTTCAGTAGTGTTACTGTATATACTTGTTCTTCTTCTTCTTTATCTTTCTTCTTCTTCTTCTAGATCTTCTTCTTCTATATCTTCTTCTTCTTCTTCTTCTATATTGTCTTCTTCTTCTTCTTCTTCTTCTTCATCATCTTCTTCTTCTTCTTCATCATCTTCTTCTTCTTCTTCTTCTTCATCATCTTCTTCTTCTTCTTCATCATCTTCTTCTTCATCTTCTTCATCTTCTTCTTCATCTTCATCTTCTTCTTCTTCTTCATCTTCATCTTCTTCATCTTCTTCTTCTTCATCTTCTTCTTCTTCTTCATCTTCTTCTTCTTCTTCATCTTCTTCTTCTTCTTCTTCTTCATCTTCTTCTTCTTCTTCTTCTTCATCTTCTTCATCATCTTCTTCATCTTCTTCTTCTTCTTCTTCATCTTCTTCTTCTTCATCTTCTTCTTCTTCATCTTCTTCATCTTCTTCATCTTCTTCATCTTCTTCATCTTCTTCTTCTTTTTCATCTTCTTCTTCATCATCTTCTTCATCTTCTTCTTCATCTTCTTCTTCATCTTCATCTTCTCCTTCTCCTTCTTTTTCAATATCGTCTTCTTCTTCTTCACGTATTTCTCTTTTCAATTTTTTTTTTAAAGAAATGCAGCTATTTTTGAGCGTAACAAATAGCTGGTGGGCGCACGCATGTTGGAAGCGCCATTGTATGTGCTCCCTGGCAGTGGAAACACAAAGACAGCAGGAGGTAAATTCAGCAGCAGGAGGAGGAGGATGAGTGTGTGGCAGCAGGCAGTCAATGAGGCAGGCAGCTCGCCGTGACATAATAGCCCTGGTACCTAGCGGTGATACCAGGGCTGTAAATAAACACAACAGGAGGTCCCAGACAGCGGTCGTGCAGCCCACATTGTGTCCAATACACAACTGGGACAACACAGTTTTCAACCCGGGCACCTCAGAAAAATTAAACCTTTTTTTTTTTTTTAATGGTTTGTTTGGTTTTGGTTTTGCAACCAATATAGCTATTGTTTGACGTAATAGCTGGTGGCAGAGTGGCAGCAGAAGGTAATTCTGTGTACCCTGGCAGTGGGAAACACAGACAGACAGCAACAGCAGCAGGAGGAATGGAGGAGTAATGTGAGCAGCTATTGTTTGACGTAATAGCTGGTGGCAGAGTGGCAGCAGAAGGTAAATCATCTGTGTAGTGTACCCTGGCAGTGGGAAACACAGACAGACAGCAGCAGCAGCAGCAGGAGGAGGTATGGAGGAGTAGTGTGAGTGTGGCAGCAGGTAGGCAGCGTGACATAATAGCCCTGGTACCTAGCGGTGATACCAGGGCTGTAAATAAACACAACAGGAGGTCCCAGACAGCGGTCGTGCAGCCCACATTGTGTCCCCCTCTCGCCGACAACAGGGGCCAGGAACTCGCCTTCCACCCACGCCTGGTTCATCTTGAGAAACGTCAGTCTGTCCACAGACTTGTGAGACAGACGTGAGCGTTTCTCGGTGACCACGCCACCAGCTGCACTGAAGCAGCGCTCGGACAGCACGCTGGAAGGGGGGCAGGACAGCACTTCCAGGGCGTACTGCACCAGCTCGCTCCAGATCTCCATGCGCTTGACCCAATACTCCATGGGATCAACAGGGGCATCGCTGTCAAGCCCGCTGTACGACCCCATGTAGTCAGCCACCATGCAGGTCAGGCGCTGGCTGTGACCGGAGGAGGATGCTGCTGCATGCATCTCCTCCCTAGTCACTGCTGCCGGAGCCTCTACAGTCCTGTAGAGCTCGTGGCTGAGAGACAGCAGGTCTGTGGGGCGCTTGCTGCTGCTGGATGCAGGCACCTGCTGCTGCCTCTGTGCTGGCTGCTGGACAGTGGGGGTGGAAGGCTGGGGGAAGGCTTCCTCCAAGCGCTCAACAAGGGCCTGCTGCAAGCTCCTTATTTGTTGCGCTGGGTCTCCTCCTGCAGGCGGCAGGAACTGGCTCAACTTCCCCTTGAGGCGTGGGTCCAACATCATGCTGATCCAGATGTCCTCCCTCTGCTTCATCTGGATCACCCTGGGGTCCCTGCGCAGGCACGTCAGCATGTGCGCTGCCATTGGGAAGAGGCGGGCCACGTCTGCTGGCACATCGACGTCAGTGCTGTCCTCATCCTCCTCCTCTGCCGCCTCATCCTCTCTCCACCCCCGCACCAACTCAGCTGCGCTGTGCTGATCCCCCTCATCAGCAGCCAGGTCAGGGACCTCCACCAAGTCCTCCTCCTCCCCCTCAGAGGTGGACTGCGCAGCTGGTTTCCGCTCCTGCTGGTCCAAGGCTGCCGCTCCCTGTTCCAGCAAAGCATCGAGGGCCCTGTTCAGCAGAGAAACCAGGGGCACCCACTCGCAGACCATAGCATGGTCCCTGCTCACCATGTTTGTGGCCTGCAGGAAGGGAGCCAGCACAAAGCACACCTGCTGCATGTGCCTCCAGTCATCATCGGGGACGATAGACGGGATGTTGCTGGTCTTGTCCCTTTCTTTGAGCTGCGGAAACAGTGGCCAGGGCAAGGTACTGTTTGACAGCGTGCCTCTGTTCAACCAGACGCTCCAACATCGCCAGGGTGGAGTTCCAGCGAGTCGGAACGTCAAGGATCAGCCGATGGCGTGGCAGATCCAGCTCCTTTTGCACGTCTTCCAGGCTCGCACAGGCTGCAGCCGAGCGCCGGAAGTGACGCACAACATTCCTTGCCGTTTCCAGCAGTTCGCCCATCCCCTGGTAGGTGCGCAGGAACTTCTGCACCACCAGGTTCAGCACGTGGGCAAGACAGGGGATGTGGGTCAGGTTTCCCCTGTCTATTGCGGCAACCAGATTGGCCCCATTGTCGGCCACCACCTCTCCGACTCTGAGGCCTCTGGGGGTCAGCCAAATCCTCTCCTGCTCCTGGAGTTTGGCCAACACATGGGTTGCCGTCAGCTTGGTCTTCCCAAGGCTGACCAAGTGCAGCAGCGCTTGGCAGTGGCGGGCCTTCACGCTGCTGCTGAGGCGGGGGGTTTGGCCAGGTGTGCCGGAGGATGGCAGAGGATCGGAGGAACCTGCTGCAGTTCCCCTGACCCTGCGGGGTGGCACCACCCACTGTGTTGCTGCTGCTGCTGTGCCCGCTGCTGCTCTCCCATCCTCACCCCCTTCCACCAAGCTGACCCAGTGGACAGTGAAGGACAGGTAGCGGCCTGTCCCGAAGCGGCTGCTCCAGGAGTCCATGGTGACGTGGACCCTTTCACCAACCGCGTGCTCCAGCCCTCGCTCCACATTGGCCATCACAAAGCGGTGCAGTGCAGGAATGGCCTTGCGGGCAAAGAAGTGTCTGCTGGGGAGCTGCCAGTCTGGGGCTGCGCAAGCAAGCAGCGCACGAATGTCGCTCCCCTCCTGCACGAGCGTGTACGGCAGGAGTTGGGAGCACATGGCCCGTGCCAGCAAGCCGTTCAGCTGCCGCACGCGACGGCTGCTGGGAGGCAGAGCCCTAACCACCCCCTGGAAGGACTCGCTCAAAAGGCTCTGGCGTGGCCTTTTGCTGACACGGGAATCAGCAGACACAGCAGAGGAGGCCACTGAGGACTGGCTGCCAGAACAGGCCTCAGTGTCGGCGGCAGGAGTTGCAGAGGGGGGAGGAGCAGTGCGTTTCCGCACTCCTGCTGGTGCTGCTGGAGGAGCAGGAGGGCGGGTGGCTGCTGTTGCTGCTGCTGCTGCTGCTGAAGGCTGTGCAGTGATGGGTGTGGTGCCACTGCCAGCACCAGATGCCTTCAGCCTCTGGAACTCCTCATGCTGGTGGAAATGTTTAGCCGCAAGGTGGTTGATGAGCGAGCTGGTGCTGAACTTTAAGGGGTCTGCACCTCTGCTCAACTTCCGCTGACAGTGGTTGCAAGTGGCGTACTTGCTGTACACAGTGGGCATGGTGAAAAACCGCCAGATTGGTGACAGAAACATCCCCCCTACGGCATGGAAGCGCTGCTGCCTGTCTCCCTGTGGTGGTTGGGGGGGGCTTGGGTGCGGCTGGTGGTGGTACTGGCTGATGCTGCTGCTGCTGCTGCTGAGCCTGAGACACCAGCAGGCTGTGGGACGCTGCCAATGCTTGCAATGATGCGCCTCCTTGCAAGGCCCACAAGCGCATCCTCCTCCTCCTCCTCAGAGCTGCTGAGGACGACATCCCCTGGAGGTGGTGGCACCCAGTCTCTGTCTGTCACCGGGTCATCATCATCATGCCCCTCCTGAAACATGTCCTGCTGGGATGATGACCCCCCAAACTCCTCTCCTGATGCATGGATGGGACGCTTGACTGTCGCCACAGTCTTGCTGTCCAATCCCTCCTCCCCCAAAGTGCCCATCAGCATCTCCTCCTCAAAATCGCCAACAACAGCAGACAATACCCTGATGGTGCCTGGGGTAAAAAGACTGCTGAGTGACAGGTCGGCGACTGATGGTGAACTGGCCTCCTCCCCAGGCCCTGCTGGGCGGCTGCTGCGAACAGGGGTGGTGGTGGTGGTGGTGGTGGTGGTGGTGAGGGTGGAGGCCTCGGATGCAGAGCTGATGGCGGGCTGCTCATTCTCCGTCATGAGTTGCACCACAGTGTCTGCATCCTTTTCCTCAATGGGACGTTTCGGACCCGGCTGGAGGAAAATGGGAGCAGGTGCTACACGCTGCTGCTGCTGTGTCTCTGCAGCGTGAGTTGCAGATGCTCCTGCTGGGCGGCGCCCAAGGCATCCACGGCCAGTGGCTATGGGAGGAATGTTAGCCACTGACGCTGCTGCTGCTGCTGCGGAACTGTGCATGGTGGCGCGCCCGCGGCCGCGGCTTGCCACAATGCTGCTCCCTCTCCTCCTGATTCCCTTGCTGCCCTTCCCCTTGCCCAAACTGCGCTGGCTGCCACTTCCAGACATCTTCAATGTTTTGGGCGTATAGACAAAAGTTTTTTAAAAGGGCGGGTGAAAAGTGGGGTACTTTAATGGAGTGGGTTGGTTGGTGAGGTGACTGAGTGAGTGTCCCCTAGTACAGTAAGTAAGTAGTAACAGTCAGGAAGTACAACTAGCAGTTACAATAATCAGTAGTAATCACAAGTAAATTTAGTGTGTGTACACTCAGACAGTGAGTGCACGCACGCAGGAGCTAGTAGCCTATGAACACAGTGACTGAGTGTCCTAGACTCCTAGTACAGTAAGAGTAAGTAGTAACAGTAAGTAGAACTAACTAATTACAATAATCAATCAGCGATCAGAAGGAAATGGAGTGTGGGTGTGTGTACACTCAGACAGTGAGTGCACGCACGCAGGAGCTAGTAGCCTATGAACACAGTGACTGAGTGTCCTAGACTCCTAGTACAGTAAGAGTAAGTAGTAACAGTAAGTAGAACTAACTAATTACAATAATCAATCAGCGATCAGAAGGAAATGGAGTGTGGGTGTGTGTACACTCAGACAGTGAGTGCACGCACGCAGGAGCTAGTAGCCTATGAACACAGTGACTGAGTGTCCTAGACTCCTAGTACAGTAAGAGTAAGTAGTAACAGTAAGTAGAACTAACTAATTACAATAATCAATCAGCGATCAGAAGGAAATGGAGTGTGGGTGTGTGTACACTCAGACAGTGAGTGCACGCACGCAGGAGCTAGTAGCCTATGAACACAGTGACTGAGTGTCCTAGACTCCTAGTACAGTAAGAGTAAGTAGTAACAGTAAGTAGAACTAACTAATTACAATAATCAATCAGCGATCAGAAGGAAATGGAGTGTGGGTGGTGTGTGTACACTCAGACAGTGAGTGCACGCACGCAGGAGCTAGTAGCCTATGAACACAGTGACTGAGTGTCCTAGACTCCTAGTACAGTAAGAGTAAGTAGTAACAGTAAGTACAACTAACTAATTACGATAATCAATCAGCGATCAGAAGGAAATAGAGTGTGTGTTGTGTGTGTACACTCAGACAGTGAGTGCACGCACGCAGGAGCTAGTAGCCTATGAACACAGTGACTGAGTGTCCTAGACTCCTAGTACAGTAAGAGTAAGTAGTAACAGTAAGTAGAACTAACTAATTACAATAATCAATCAGCGATCAGAAGGAAATGGAGTGTGGGTGTGTGTACACTCAGACAGTGAGTGCACGCACGCAGGAGCTAGTAGCCTATGAACACAGTGACTGAGTGTCCTAGACTCCTAGTACAGTAAGAGTAAGTAGTAACAGTAAGTAGAACTAACTAATTACAATAATCAATCAGCGATCAGAAGGAAATGGAGTGTGGGTGTGTGTACACTCAGACAGTGAGTGCACGCACGCAGGAGCTAGTAGCCTATGAACACAGTGACTGAGTGTCCTAGACTCCTAGTACAGTAAGAGTAAGTAGTAACAGTAAGTAGAACTAACTAATTACAATAATCAATCAGCGATCAGAAGGAAATAGAGTGTGGGTGGTGTGTGTACACTCAGACAGTGAGTGCACGCACGCAGGAGCTAGTAGCCTATGGACAGTGACTGAGTGTCCTAGACTCCTAGTACAGTAAGAGTAAGTAGTAACAGTAAGTACAACTAACTAATTACGATAATCAATCAGCGATCAGAAGGAAATGGAGTGTGGGTGTGTGTACACTCAGACAGTGAGTGCACGCACGCAGGAGCTAGTAGCCTATGAACACAGTGACTGAGTGTCCTAGACTCCTAGTACAGTAAGAGTAAGTAGTAACAGTAAGTAGAACTAACTAATTACAATAATCAATCAGCGATCAGAAGGAAATGGAGTCTGGGTGTGTGTACACTCAGACAGTGAGTGCACGCACGCAGGAGCTAGTAGCCTATGAACACAGTGACTGAGTGTCCTAGACTCCTAGTACAGTAAGAGTAAGTAGTAACAGTAAGTAGAACTAACTAATTACAATAATCAATCAGCGATCAGAAGGAAATGGAGTGTGGGTGTGTGTACACTCAGACAGTGAGTGCACGCACGCAGGAGCTAGTAGCCTATGAACACAGTGACTGAGTGTCCTAGACTCCTAGTACAGTAAGAGTAAGTAGTAACAGTAAGTAGAACTAACTAATTACAATAATCAATCAGCGATCAGAAGGAAATGGAGTGTGGGTGTGTGTACACTCAGACAGTGAGTGCACGCACGCAGGAGCTAGTAGCCTATGAACACAGTGACTGAGTGTCCTAGACTCCTAGTACAGTAAGAGTAAGTAGTAACAGTAAGTAGAACTAACTAATTACAATAATCAATCAGCGATCAGAAGGAAATGGAGTGTGGGTGTGTGTACACTCAGACAGTGAGTGCACGCACGCAGGAGCTAGTAGCCTATGAACACAGTGACTGAGTGTCCTAGACTCCTAGTACAGTAAGAGTAAGTAGTAACAGTAAGTAGAACTAACTAATTACAATAATCAATCAGCGATCAGAAGGAAATAGAGTGTGGGTGGTGTGTGTACACTCAGACAGTGAGTGCACGCACGCAGGAGCTAGTAGCCTATGGACAGTGACTGAGTGTCCTAGACTCCTAGTACAGTAAGAGTAAGTAGTAACAGTAAGTACAACTAACTAATTACGATAATCAATCAGCGATCAGAAGGAAATAGAGTGTGTGTTGTGTGTGTACACTCAGACAGTGAGTGCAGTGCGCACACGCAGGAGCTAGTAGCCTATATGAACAGTGACAGTGAGTGTCCCTACGGGTACAGTAAGAGTAAGTAGTAAGTAAGTACAACTAACTAACAATAATCTATCAGTAATCAGAAGGAAATAGAGTGTGTGTACACACAGACAGTGAGTGAGTGCACACACGCAGGAGCTAGCTAGTAGCCTATAAACAGTGACAGTCAGTGAGTGTCCTACTCCTAGTACAGTATAACTACAATACTATTAGTAAAGGACAGCAGAAATACTGGTATAGATGAGAGAAATAAACAGAGGACAGCTGCCCACAGAGGCAAGGCCCCCCTGAGGCCTAAACCTGTAAGCTTGCAGCAGCTGCCTGTCTCTAATGTAACACACAAGCTACTAACTAAAATACAATGTCTAAATAACTAACAACAATATAGGTGTGTATAGGAGGTGTATGTGAGCAAAAACGCTAGGTAAATGACCACAATAGAGCTCTTGCTAAGCCAAAGCACAAAGGAGCAACTCTCTCTCTGTACAAGTCTCAGGCAAGCACGGAGAAACGGAACATGGCGGCCGCTATTTATAGGGTAGGGGCTGGCCAGGGTCCCCCTCTGTGATTGGCTGCCGTCAGAGGGCCTGGGAGCCCTCTGATTGGCTCTAAGGACATCAATCTGGGCTATGACGCTATTCGAGCTCGGTACCGAGCTCGAATAGCGCCGGGTTGCTCGAATAGCTCGAATAGTGAATGGGCTATTCGAGTGTACTCGGATAGCCCATTCGAATAGCTCCAGCTATTCGGAGCTCGAATACCGAGCTCGAATAGCTGAAAAAGAGCTCGAATATTCGAGCTACTCGAATATTCGAGCTCTGCTGAGCACCACTAGTCACTTGTAAACAGCCTGCAGTGTCATCACCTCCCTCTGCCTTCTTACGTCCTGATAGCCAAACCAGGCTGTCCGTGGCCGCCTGCAGCTATATGGATCAATCTGCCCTGCATACCGGCAGGACTAAACAGCTGCAATCCCACCCCAGCTCAAGCCCGCCCTAGTCCCGGGCCTATTTGGTCTGCCCATAAATCCGGTCCTGCCCACACATATATCTGTAAAAGGTTTATGCCTACAAGAAATATATATAACATACAGAGGGGCTGCAGCACACAACAGGAAAACAGTGACATGGGCTCTTGGTTACGCTTTAACGCGCTTAAGCTCACCAACTGCGCCAAAGTGTCCCCGGTCTGGTGAGTCCTACTCTAACCAGTAGTTAGAGTGTAACCAAGAGCCCCTGTTTTCCTGTTGTGTGCTGCAGCCCCTCTGTATGTTATATATATTTCTTGTGGGGATTGGGGTCTCCACTGCTGCGTGCATACTTTGCAAAAAAATTGCATTAAAAGTTGGTTTGTGCTGCTCACCTCTTGATAATTGATTATAATTTTCCCTTTGAGAGCCTGCATAACCACGCCCACCTCTAGCACAGTTAAGCATATAAATGAGTGGATTGCACATGTTCAGAGAGTTAATTTGGTAGCTAGTGGAAGGTGAAGTGTTTTTAATTTCCTTTTCTCCCATTAAGTTGACTCTTGGGTTTTTGGATTAGTTCCCACTAGACTGCTGATAAAAACTAGCATTGCATGGTTAGAGTAGGACTCACCAGATCTGGGACACTTTGGCGCAGTTAGTGAGCTTAAGCGCATTAAGGCGTAACCAAGAGCCCCTGTCACTGTTTTCCTGTTGTGTGCTGCAGCCCCTCTGTATGTTGTAAAAGGTTTATGGTGTGTCGGTGTCTCAAAAACAAATCAAACACAATCAGAAAACACATGTCACTTCTAACGCAAACAGGAAATAACCCCATAAATATAGCAAAACAAAAATCATTGCCACAGATAACAGACGGTACAGAAAAATAAAGGACAGAAAATAACACATACATTTACAAACCTTACATACGAATAAAAGGTTAAATAGTTAAATTAACTTTTCCTGTGAACCCTGGGATGTATTTAACCAAGCTACCATAAAAAAAAAAGGCCTATCCAGCAAAATGTCTTTTCCTCTGAGGCTCCCTGCCTGGATCTCTACTATTTTGTTTAGAGATCAAAGGCTTCATAGTGAGATTTTGGAAAAAAATCAAGAAAGGTTGGATATTTCACTTCAAAATACAGCCGAATAAGATTAGATTGCAGGCAGAAAGGCCATATTAAAGTGCAAGGAAATACTAAATATATGATATTAATGTATGTTTAATCTGCTACCAGAGTATACATACTGTATATAGCATATTGTATATAGCACTTGTGGTCCAATGTACAATGCATTTCTTATGTAAAGTTCATAGTCTGCAAGAAAGGGAGGAAAAATAAAATATAAACATATAGTTACACCCTAAATTGTGTTGATTTCTAAAGCAGTTTAGTTAATCAATACAAATATGAACCTTTTTCCCTTGTAATTCTTTTATTTTTATAGATTCAATGAGGCATTGGCAGTCATTTAAAGAACAAAATTTTAAGTATTTGAAGTATTTATGTAAGCCATGAATACATCCTGAATTTGTAAACCTAAACAAAGGTAAATTTAGAGGCATGGCTGTCTTCCTTTAAAATGGTCCAAAAAGCCCCCTTACTAAAATGCTATGGAATGCAAAAGTTTGCTTTCTTAACCACTTGCCGACCGCACGCTTACACCGTGCGTCGGCAAAGTGGCAGCTGCAGGACCAGCGACGCAGTACTGCGTCGCCAGCTGCAGGCTGATTAATTAGGAAGCAGCCGCTCGCGCGAGCGGCTGCTTCCTGTCAAATCACGGCGGGGGGCTCCGTGAATAGCCTGCGGGCCGCCGATGGCGGCTCGCAGGCTAAATGTAAACACAAGCGGAAATAATCCGCTTTGTTTACATTGTACGGCGCTGCTGCGCAGCAGTGCCGTAAGGCAGATCGGCGATCCCCGGCCAATCAGCAGCCGGGGATCGCCGCCATGTGACAGGGGACGTCCCGTCACTGGCTGCACAGGACGGATAGCGTCCTGTGCAGCCTCGATCGCCGGGGGGGCCAGGTAGGAGAGGGAGGGGGAGGATTTCGCCGCAGAGGGGGGCTTTGAGGTCCCCCCCCCCCCGCAACACCCAGGCAGGCAGGAGAGATTAGACCCCCCCTGCACATCATCCCCATAGGGGGGAAAAAAGGGGGGCAATCTGATCTCTCTGCCTGCAACCTGATCTGTGCTGGGGGCTGCACAGCCCACCCAGCACAGATCACTCAAAACAGCGCTGGTCCTTAAGGGGGGGTAAAGGGTGGGTCATCAAGTGGTTAAAACAGAGTAAGTATTTGCAAATAATTCAGGTTGGAGTCAGCTCCATAGAGTGTGTCTATGGAGTAGATTTGGGGACTATGGAGTAGGAATGTGGCTCTATGGAGTAGGACTGTGGCTCTATGGAGTCCTACTCTATAGAGCCACATTAATCCATGCCATGCGCTGATCAGGATCAACCAATCCAAAACATTCTGTATGCATGTTGCATTCTTATGGCTCTGTACAAATAACAAGCTGACACATCATTGCATTTCAGCGGATCTGGAGGCATGTTTAGCTTTCAAGGACAACAATGGTTGATTTGCATATATTCAGCATATATTCAGCAGTGATGCACTGGGAGACATCTAGGAGCTCACTCCAACCTGAATTATCGCAGATACTTTCTGTTTCCAGAAAGCAAACTTTTGTTTTCCATAAATTTTATACAAACTGTATGCATCTTGGAACTAAGTCAGTCCAAATCAACAGTAAATGCTTTTGTAAACGTCATACAGCTTGCAATAAATCTGCTGGAAAACTTATATCTCACTGACCAACTATACTCAGAAAACCCATCTGCATACTTGTATTATATTAGTAATTGAGATAGTCTTAAAGAGTGATCATTAACAACTGTTGTTTTGTAAAGGTATGTACAATAGAACAATTATTGTTGCCCACAGAGATTGACACTTGATACCTCTGGCAATAGATCGGGACGAGTTCCGTTGCTATGGAGAGAGAAAGAGAGCCAACGACATGGTGCATGGTGGAGCAGTACAGGGTAGGTGGGATGAGTAGGAGAACAATAAAGTCAGTCTGTGCTTGTTCAAGATGATCTGCCAGTATGGATCTCTTAATGGCACATCAGATTGGGGGCTACACATGTTAAATTCTAAAAACGTCCGTATGAAGCAAGCACCCAGGAGAGGAATTGATGGACGTGCTCAGACTGCCAAAGTCTCTGCACCAGACACTCTCACAATCCAATTGCAGCTCAGTCAGCACGTCAAATAGCATTTAAAGCTCTTTATTCAGGTAAAAACAGTATGATGTCTTGCTGTAACAGCGACAGCCACCGCTGACCTGGCGGTGCGTTTCCTTGATCGCGCGCCTGTTGACAGGCACTTTCTGCGCATGTGCGTGACGACATGAGTGACATCACGCTCATGCGCAGAGAGTGCCGGCAAAAGGCGTGCTATCAAGGATGTGCAGCGCCGAGCCAGCGCAGCCGTACTACTCCGGGTCGTAGCGACCCGGAAGTAGTATTGGCCCATAGAGATTCGCTGGCGAACTGTTCACCACCATCTCTATGTCCAACTACTTAGTATGCCAAACCACTCCCCATATGTCCAAACGGACCACAGTGGATAGAGTAACAGGTAATTATGCGCATACATTTGCCTATGTGAGTAGGTGTTTCCACTGTGGTCCATTTGGACATATGGGGAGTGGTTTGACATACTAAGTAGTTGGACATACTATTATGGGGTGTTTAAATTTGTATGTTCAGGGCCAAAGTTCTCTATCAGGTCCACTGGATGGCCACTGGTCTCTGATTGGCTAGGGATGTTTGAATTCTATTAGTCACCAATTGTGAGGTTACTTATATAAATGTGTTGATTTTAGATACCAGTGTGATGTGTAACTGAACGGCTTGATAAAGGTCTTTCTGACCGAAACAGCGGGGCTGTCGCTGTTACAGCAAGACATCATGCTGTTTTTACCTGAATAAAGAGCTTTAAATACTATTTGATGTGCTGACTGAGCTGCAATTGGATTGTGAGAGTGTCTGGTGCAGAGACACTGGCAGTCTGAGCACGTCCATCAATTCCTCTCCTGGGTGCTTGTTTATACGGATGTTTTTAGAATTTAACAAATGGGACATGCCTAAGTGTTCTATCAGCAACACTCTCTGCCCCCTCTGCTCTGTACCTCCACCCCTAAAAAAAATTACTGACAAAAGTTTGTCAGTAGCCTAATAGGGGAAGGGGCATCCTTTGCCAAAAAGGCACTCCTGCAAAATGCCCCTTTCCCACCCCTCCATTCCCTTTCACCACCTCTCCCCCTCTCAGAATCAGAATCACGTTTATTTTGCCAAGTGCGACGATGCCACACCCAGAATTATTTGTGGTACACACAGACATTGGGTGTAATAAGGTGGGATAATTAGAGATGGGCCGAAAGGTTCACCGGCGAACGGTTCCCGGCGAACTTCGGTGGTTCGCGTTCGCCTGCCAAAGGCGAACTTTCCCGGAAGTTTGATTCGCCCCATAATGCTCTATTGAGCAAAACTTTGACCGTCTACATCACAGTCAGCAGGCACATTGTTGCCAATCAGACTGCACTCACTCTTGGAGCCCCCCCCCCTTATACAAGGCAAGGTCCTTGAGCCATTTGACTCACTTGTCTGCCTATACTAATTAGTTAAGGGACAGCTGATAGGGAGAGTTTAATTAGCCTCTTGTAGGCTTCTCCTCCCTCTTCCTCTTCTACCCTTCTACCTATTCCCTCCCCCCTCCTCCCGTAGGGTCTCTTCTGCCAGGGAATTTCCAGTATTTCAAAAGCCAGCTTACATACCGTGGCTGGGGATTGAACCCAGATCTCAGTGTATGGTAGGTAACTAACATATCCATTATACCACCAACACTACTAACTGAAACTAGCCTACTATGTACCATTTATGCTCAATCCAAGAGAAAAATTAGACAAGACAAATAACATTTATATCACACTTTTCTCCTGGCGGACTCAAAGCGCCACTAGGGCACGCTCTATAGGCAGTAGCAGTGTTAGGAAGACTTGCCTAAGGTCTCCTACTGAATAGGTGCTGGCTTACTGAGCAGACAGAGCCGAGATTCGAACCCTGTTTTCCTGTGTCAGAGGCAGAGCCCTTAACCATTACACCATCCAGCCACTGCTTAAGGATATGTAGCCAGGCATGGCCTTGCCTTTTGTTCAACAGTTGTCAAGAGAAAAATTAGACAAGACAAATAACATTTATATCATGCTTTTCTCCTGGCAGACTCAAAGCACCAGAGCTGCAGCCACTAGGGCACGCTCTATAGGCAGTAGCAGTGTTAGGAAGACTTGCCTAAGGTCTCCTACTGAATAGGTGCTGGCTTACTGAGCAGACAGAGCCAAGATTCGAACCCTGGTCTCCTGTGTCAGAGGCAGAGCCCTTAACCATTACACCTTCCAGCCACTGCTTAAGGATATGTAGCCAGGCATGGCCTTGCCTTTTGTGTTCAACAGTTGTCCAAAGAGAACCCCAGATAGCCAGGTAGATTCATCTCTCTCTCTCTCTAGTACGGATGGTCACCCCGGCACAGTGCCAGTGTACAGTGGCACTGTACTACATGCTGAAGCCAGCCTAGCATGTACCATTTATGCTCAATCCATTTATGCGCAAAAATACAATTCCGCGGAAAGCGGTGACCATCCCTACTGGAGAGAGAGAGAGAGAGAGAGAGAGGAAGATGAATCTACCTAGCTATCTGGGGTTCTCTTTGGACAACTATTGAACACAAAAGGCCATTTGTGGTCTGAGGTGTCTGCATTGCTTTGAACTCTGTGTATATGTAAACAGCTGCCCGTTGTCCCCAATATACACTCCGACTGTCTGAGTCTAGGAAGGTTCCAAGGGGAAACCTTTGACATTTGCATATCACAGCCAGCAAGGATATTACAAGGGATCTGTGAAAACCCTCTGAGGAAATTAAATTATATCTGGATTTGTACCCTTGGGATAGGCTGCTTGCTATAAAAATCGGTTTGAAGACTCAGGACTTGTACTTCCCCAGGAGCTAGCAACACGCTAGAAGTGCCCCGGCTACTGGTCAGAACCGCGGGCTCCTCGCAACCAACGCTCTGATCTGTATGCTGGTAACGTCTTATTCACATTTTTTATTTTGTTTATGAGCAAACTGTCTTGTTGTGTGTCTTTGTATTTTTACTTTGTTTTTGTAAATCTATTGTATATATTTCTTTCTGCACTGTTCCACTTTTTCTGGAATATTAAATATTTATTTAATAAGCTTGACTTCTGATGTACTAATAGAACTCATAGCCTAGAGAGAAACTGCAGTGTAATTTGTGTTACAACAAGTTCAGTGCCTGATTGTAATGCTGGGATGGAGCCTTGCTACAGTGTGATTGCATTGTGTGTGTGGCGTTCCCATATTTTGGCCTAAGCGTGCAGCTGACCCAAATACGAAAATGCTGGACTGAGTGCAGGCCACTCGACAGCAGAGTGGGAATTGTTGAAGTGTCTAGGGGGAGCTAGTGGTGGCAGTGAGAAGTGTTCTTGAGGGGTGACAACCTTGTGTTAGCTTAAATAAAGCTGCTTCCCCTCTCGATCTGGTCGAAACAGTCAACCCCCAGTTGGGAACCGTCTCTGCAGGCTTGCCGTGGGGCCGGTTCATGACACAAATTGACAGACATTCAAACAGTGTAACATACTGACTTTGTGCACAAAAAGGTACATAAAAACCAGACAAAATAAAGATAAACATGCAGATATTGGGACCTATGTAGCAGTTCTGCAGGGTGACCGGGGGGCCATGCTGGGAGGACAAGCAGCGTAAGGGACCCTAGTTTACAAGGAGCACTGCTTGGGGGAAAAAATAGTTCCTGTGCCTGGAGGTTTTGGTGGGAATAGTTCTGTAACGGCGGCCTGAGCGCATGCGGATGAAGAAGCGACTACCGGGATGGTGAGGGTCTTGCACGATCCTGTTTGCCCTGGTTCTTAGCCTGGATGTGTGGAGGAGGTCCAGTGGTGGCAGGAGTGACCCAATGATTCTTTCTGCAGCATTGATCACCCTTTGTAGTTTGTACTTGTCGCTTGCGCTAGCGCCTGCATACCATACGATGATAGAGGAGCAGAGGATAGACTCGGTTGTAGCCGTGTAGAAACTTGTCATCAGCTCCTGGGGCTCTCCTTCACCTCCTCTCCATGCTCTGCACTCTCTAATGTGAAACAAAGAGCTGAGTCTACAGTGTCGTGACCCCAGAGTCATAGCCATTTTTTTAACCAAAACTTGAGGAGAAAACGATGCAGGTGTGGCGAGGAGTGGCAGTAAGGGACTCTATTTGCTCTCTTACACTCGCTTGGGTTCACATTAACCACTTCCGACCTTAATGATTAAAATCTACACCCTCTTTTTGGCTGCTTATTCCTGCAAAGGTGTAGATTTCAATCAGCCCCACCACTCAGTCTTGTCGCTCTTGCTGTTTGCACTGCTGCCCCTGCTAGCTCTGCTGTCATGCTAACAGCAGAGCTTCTATAACTCGGTCAGGAGCCAATTTTATTAGCTCCTTGCCTCGTGATTGCTGTAAGCCAATCACAGCAATCAAAATACAAAATAGGGAAAGGACAGCCCTGGTCTTAAAGGGGCCAGAGACGTCCAGTCCAGAATGGGTTAAGGTATTTTTCCTACTACATAGCAGGTTTATCAAACCAAATAAGAGTGATAGAAATGATTGAAACTCCTACCTAATGCTGCGATGCATTTCCCAATTTACAGCATGGCATCTACATTGATTTCTGTTGTAGAGCTGACCCATTTCAACTATACTGAACAGGTCATCTCTGTGATGTGCACAAAATACATGCAGCAGTGTGCACATCAGACTGTACAGTATTATATGCACTGTTTGATATCCCTGTATATACCAAAATAATACTTGTTGCTGAAATCAGCTCAGCAATGAGGCAGTGTGCCTAGGCCCTTAGGGACAGAGTTGCAAACTGTACATAACAGGCATTTATTGGTAATGCATGGCAAAGCAGTGCTTTTGTTACATAAATATATCTCCCTACAGCTCAAACTAAGTAAATAAATAAAAATAGCAGCAGCATCTCCCTGTTGAAAAGGCTGACCTCAATGAGTATTGGGGGCATAGCCTAGAAATGGAATGGTGATAATGCCTTCCCTCTGTTTCATAGTGCCTCCCTGCCACTGGTGTGCACACGCACTCTTGCCTGGTTGGTGTATGCTAATTTTTTCTTCTTTCCACAGAGATGAATATATCTAGTCAGCATCATGGAAAACTTCTTAATCATACATTGTTCTTGCTGATTAAGTTAGTTCAGCTGGCCACAGCACATAGTTAGTGCCGAATCTTAACACACTGGTTTGCAAGTGAGGTAAACCTTGCACTGTATCATTTTAGATTGAGAACACACTTAGCTAGGGTACTTTACAACTATATGTTTACACTTGTAACTGCAGCTTAATCCATAAATCCTTTAGCTTCCCTTACTGCTGGGAATGGGATATCACAGAGGTGCCGAGTGTTGTTTGTTTTGCTAGATGCTGTAACTCCTTTTTCTATTGCCTGAGGAAGCGGGCGCTGACCCGTGAAATGCGTTGCTTTGTTTTATCTGGAGTTTGTTAATAAATAGACTGAATGTACAGTCGTGTTGTGTCTGCTTGGAGGGGGTAAGTCCACCACTGCCTCCTCTAATTACCAAATTTTTGGCTTTTAAGCTCCTTTAAAACCCCTTTTATCCTTTTGGCGCCTCTGTTCTCTCCTATATAATATTGTATCCACCCTGGGTGGAGGGTTGCGACCCTTTTCTACTATCTACAGAGAACGATTTCTTATTCCTGAGTGGGGTCAGGATAATCTCCCCACCTGCCTTTACAGTGGTTGCCTATTGGTGACCCATGCTTGTGAGTATAACAACTATTACTCTTTGTCATTATCCCCTTTGTCAATACATACTACACTATTGGGGCTCTTGGTGTTCCTCTGTTTATCTCGTTTGCTGGGAATGGGAAGTCACTGAAATGAGTGATAATTCAATGACTTTAAGCCAATTCAAACAGTTCACTCTAATCTAACTCCTTTAACAAGATATGTCCTAGATCAGGGCAGTCCAACTCTATCCTCCAGGGCCATGTCTATGCCAATATTGGACTGAGAAATGGAGAAATGTACTTTACTTGATGAACCACACCTTTCCTGATTCAGTCCCATCAATTAATTTGAGCTGTGCCAAAAATGTGTGAGGACCAGGAGCTGACTTCTGTCATGTGGTATGGTGATGCCTGCACATTCATCAGTACTGGCACCAGGTGCATACTGAGTTACAGGAAATATTTTAAATTTCCCACGACTTTGCGCCGGAGCCTTTGCTGTTTGGTAGTCTGGCAGATGATGCCCTCTCCAAACACAAAATGTCGACCTTCATGGCCTTATGTGTCCTACACCAGCAAAATGATAATTGTTAGATGGAAGTAGCCCCCGCCTCCCCAAAAAAGAGACTGGGGTTCCTATGGCAATAAAGAACTAGTGCTCCTAAAACGTGTATATTTTAAGCTTAATGTCGCAAGAATTTCAGACCCAAGATATGGTCATGTTGGACCTCCTTTTATAAGCTAAAACTTGTTGACTAATTTCCTAAGAAAATGGTAAACTAAAGGGATGCCAGATACTTTCGGGGGAAGTGCAATCAGACCAGGTCAACAGGATAGTTTCAGGCACCTGGTCAATGGAGAATATCTATAATCCTCCTGTAATCTACTTTATACTACCATGAAGGCCTAGGACTAGTGGAGATGTTAGTCACAACTATTGTTATTGACTGTTATAATGTTGCTGTATTTTTTTTCTACCAAAAAACTAAATAAAAAATATTCTTAAAAAAAATGTGTGAGGACTTAGACTGGAGGACTGGAGTTAGACAGCCATGTCCATGGTAAATAAGAGCCTTTATAAATACAGTGGAATGTCTATTTTATTTTCAATAGGACCCTTATTCACACTAGCTAGACAACACAAGACAAATAACATTGTGCTTTTCTCCTGACGGACTTAAAGCGCCAGAGCTGCAGCCACAAGTGCGCACTCAGTAGGCAGTAGCAGTTCAGGGGAGTGTTTCCCAAGATCTCCCACTGAATAGGTACTGGATTACTGAGCAGGAAGAGCCAAGATTTGAACCCAGGTCAAGATTTGAGCCCACTGTATTGTTGTTGCCACTTGTTGGATCCCAACATTTAGTATAATGTTACTGCAGCATCCAGTCTGCGGGGGGAGGGGGCGGGTGGAATTACCATGTATTATGCAATTAGGGTCCAATGTCAGCTTGAACTCTGCCAATGAAATCCCATGTGTGCATTTTTCCCAGCATTCCAATGTTGCTTACTTGATGACAGAGATGACAGGAGAAGCCCAGCTTCTAATATTAGTGTGAACTTAGCCTTACAGACAACAATTTGATAATACTGTCGGCAATTTCTCTTTAAAAAGTGATTTAGTGTTTTAAAAAGAATGTAGGACATTTTGGATTTAAAACTTCATTCATCTGCTCTATAATATATACCAAATGGCAGATGGTATGTATAAAAGTGTCTGAGTCTGAAGGTTGATTTGAATTAAATTATCTCCGATTTACAATTCAGATAATCCATTATAAAAAATTTCCATCAAAACTGCTAAATAAGTCACAAAAACAACCTCCTGAAATAGCTAGCTTCAAGTTCTGTTGTAATGCACCTTATTAAGCACAACAGATAGTGTCTCCTTATGTTATACTGGCTGAAAGGACACATACCTTCTGTAGATACATCAAGCAGAATTACTAGTGGTTTTATTGCAAAAAAGCAGAGGCTGCATTATAAAGACAAGTGTTGGGAAAACTAGAGCACAAGTGAAAGTGGAGCAGTTGCTCAGCTAAGCTGGTCAAGTCATATATTGATCAGAATAGGAAATGCTATTGGTTGCTCTGGGTAACTGTTGTTATTATTTGTTATTATTTATTGCATTTTTTAAAGTGCCAACATATTACGCAGCGCTGGACAATTAATACATACAATGATACAAGGGATGACAGATGTAACAAAGTTATACAACATAGGGCAAAGCTGTAAAAGGCAAACAATGTACAAAATACATGACCATGTGATTCTGGGCTGGTTAAATAGGCCCAGTAATACAAGTACGAGGCGATCATAGGAAAGGAGCACACAATCATGCAGAATACACTGGGGAAGGGAGGACCGTGCCAAAGGCTTAGAACATAAGGGGAGGGGGACACACTAGGTAGGGCCGTAGAATAAGTAATCAGTAGGAAGTAACAAGAAAGAACTGTTACGTTTCTTCCAGTTTTTTACCCGTTTTCATAATCAAAGTGTATAGATCTAAATCAAAGTGTATAGATTTCTATTTCTGTTCAGGAAAGTCTGTTCCAACATATAAAATCAGACAATAGTTGATAACCTAGCACTATAATTGTAAAACACATGCAACAGTTGGAAACCACACAGTTAATCCAAGTTGTTAATCAGTTGAGGACCGTAGGCTTTACACCCCACTAGTGACCAGGCTATTTTTTACAATTCAGGCCACTGCAGCTTTAAGAGCTCTCTGCAGGGCCATACAACTTAGCACACAAATGCATTTTCCCCCTTTTCTTGCCACCAACAGAGCTTTCTGTTGGTGGCATTTGATTGTTGCTACAACTTATAGTTTTTTTAATTAATTTTAATGTTATATATTTTTAAATAAAAATGCTTATTAGAGGCGATCATCCTCCGAGCCACTCGAGGGGACAACTCAGTGACAGAGCTGTCCCCGTACAGCACTGTACAACATAAATACCGTCTCCTTCTCCTTCTAAACAGCCTACTAGCCGCGATGATGACTAGAAGGCTGTTCACGGAGCTAGGCGTCTCAGCAGGCAACAATCACGCATGCGCGGGAGCGTTTCCTGCTAACCTGGAGGAGCCACTCTGCGGCCATGGTGTTATGCAGTCGCAGAGTGGTTAAATAGATACATGCTCAAGCTCCATAATGAAGCCAGGCAAGGAAACTACTGTTGCAAATACAGCATGCTTAGCAGCAGAGTGGCAAATGTATTTGTATAGTTCTGACTACATAGGTCAGAGTCCTGACACAATATCCAAATTGATATGAGCAAATGCAATAAAGGAATTGCCTATAGTAAGGAAAGTCAGGGAGTCTATATGGTAAATGGCCCCAATGGCAGACCGAACACATGGACACTTGTACTCTCTAAACCTGCAGTTCTCTTTTGTTTTGTGGATGTCCACTTACATGCAATTCCCATAGCTGTTTTCTTCCATGACATTCGGGTAGTCGTGTGATCAGCCATGAAGTTCCACCCACAAATGTGTTTAGTGCCCTCTGGTAGTTTTTGTAGGTTGTGGCCTTATCAAGGGCTCCAAAAAGGAAGAAAATTTTACTTTAAAAAAAAAAAAGTAGTACGTTTAATTAAATAAAAAAAAATGTCAAAAGAGAGACAATCAACTCAGCTCACAGAAAATTTTTTATAGAATGTAAAAGATCATTTAGGTGAAGTATGCATGCTGCATGTCCATCAACTAAATATTTGTGTTTCTGAAGCCTCTGAGAATTCAGGATTCTGTAAGAATTCCATCATAGGAGAAGGGTCACTCTTCCACTGAAATATCTTTTT
This sequence comes from Hyperolius riggenbachi, assembly GCF_040937935.1. Classification (NCBI taxonomy): domain Eukaryota; kingdom Metazoa; phylum Chordata; class Amphibia; order Anura; family Hyperoliidae; genus Hyperolius; species Hyperolius riggenbachi. Next base: position 315,366,616 of record NC_090647.1, on the reverse strand, counting down.
CAATAATGCACATTGCCTGGCTGTCCTGCTGATCCTCAACCTCCAATACGTTAAGCAATAGACCCTGAACAAGCGTGCAGATCAGATGACTATGACAAATCTAACAGGATCAGTTTCAGGTGTGTGATTTAGACCCTACTGCCAAGAAAAATTAGCCACACTACCAGGCAATTGGTATTGTTTAAAAGGAAATAAATGCGGCAGCTTCCATTGGTCTCAGACCTCGGGTTCCTTTTAAGCCTATGTCTCCTATACTATAGAATTGTGAGGTGAGTAAAAGGTGAAAGATTAGTCATTGAGAAAATTGGGTTGTAAGTGTTCCATATAATAAATCTGTTGGGTTCTACATTTAACAGTATTGGTGCATAATGTTTGGCATTAATTGCTGCTAATTTTGAAGTCTAATCTTGAAATATAATTGTTAAACAAATTTGGTATAGACATGCCTCCTTTGTTTCTATTTAAGTATAACATTTTTGTGGAAATCACATGTCTTTTGTAACCCAAAATAAAGATATTATTATTATTTTTATTTTTTTTGTGAAGGAGTGAGTTGTCTTTTAGTAACAGGAAAAACTAGGTTAAAAAAAACAGCAAAGGGACCTTCTTAATTTTATGCATACCGTACATCCCAACCATAAAGTGCATAACAGAGCTATCTCAACAAATGCATTTTTAGCTTACCGAATAATTACAATTAATTACAGGTTTTCTTGTAGACCTGGTAAAGTGAGCTAGGGATTCTCTTTACAACAACAACAACAAACAACATGTGTAAAGTGCTTTTCTCCCATAGGACTCAGGACCAGTAATTTGTTGATTCGTAAATTGTGGTACAAAGGAAGAATTCTACAAGTTCGTAGATGCCAGGCTAAACAGGTGGCTTTTCGGTCTGGATTTGAATAACTCCAAGGATGGGGTTGTCTTTACTGGGTGTGGTAGGTAGTTTCAAAAGGAAGGGGCAGTGTAACGATCGGTGTAACACAGAGAGGATCTGATTACCGGTGATCTGCAGTATCACTGGGAATACAGATATATACCAGATTATTAATGATCTGCAGTATCACCGATAATCATATATATAAGCTAACCTCTGGACACCTGAGTAGAGTAAGAGTGTTTAGTGCAACAGTAATACTTTGAGGACTGAGCCCTAGGAACAAGTTCCGTACAGCAAGGAGTACTGCACAAATACAGATTCCTTCCGTAGACCTGGACTCTCCCGGGGGAGGAGTCAGGCTGAAGGTAGGAAGGACAGAACGGGAGTGACACCCTGGAGGGGGTGTCACTAACAGATCTAGGAACTGCCTCTAACAGTAAGGTCAGTTCTCGAGGTCGGACAAGCCAGGTCGAAAACACATGGACAGATAAAGTACAGATTCAGAAGGCAGAGGCAGAGTCTAAAGTACAGACAGGGTTCGGCAACATGGTATCAGAAATATCGAGGTACAAAATCAGGAGGCAGATGCAGAGTCTAAGGACGAGCCGGGGTTCGGCAACAGAGTATCAGAATGGCAAGGTACAGGATCAGAGTTCAGAAGAATAGTCAGGCAGGCAGAAGGTCATAACAGATAATCACAATCAAACTAGTACTTTAAACTATCAATAGAATCTAGCTAAGTGTAGGATTACAGCTCCAGCTGGTTTCGGCACACTTTAGGATCTGACTCAGGTCTGAGTGCTACCACGTAGTGATCGCAACGGCAGACAACAAGCAAATGCCCAGCCACCAGTATATATACACAGACATTCTCCAGCACCTCCCTAAGTGCTGGACCAATGGGAAGGAGCGGAGTCGTCAGCTGACCGACCGGGTCAGCTGACCTTTTTCTGGCTGCCATATAAGTTCTGCTACTCCGCGCGCACGCGCGTCATTCTGAACCTAGAGGGACTATGAGTCCCAGCCACACCGACACTGCTCCGCAATGTCTCTGCGGTCCCATGCGCGGGGTTGGTCGCACCTCTCACAGCACACGCGGCTGCATCCCTGCGCAGGGCCAGAGTGTCAGCAACGGGGTCATGCGCGCTAACCGCCGCGTCAGACGTGGCGGTTTTTCCACGTTCCGCCCTGCTCTCCATAGAAGCAGCCGCCCCACGCTGAGCAGAGGCAGGTGCTTTTCCGCGTTTCATCACAGTACCCCCCTCCCCCCAGGAATGGACTCCGGACAACTCCTTCCAGGCTTTTCTGGATGTAAAGTGTGGAACTCCCTCTTCAATTTATCAGCAGGCATGTGGCTCTCAGGTACCCACATTCTTTCCTCAATACCATACCCCTTCCAGTGCACTAGATATTGTACTGAGTTCTGCACTATACGTGAGTCCAAAATTTTTTCTACTTCATACTCAGGTTGACTATCCACCATCACAGGAGGAGGAGGAGTAGGACCCACATGGACTGCAGGTTTGAGCAGGGACACGTGAAAAGACCTTACCCCACGCATGCTGGCGGGAAGATCAATGGCATAAGTAACGTTATTGATCTTTTTGGCTACCGAGAATGGACCCACAAACCTGGGACCAAGCTTGTCTGAGGGTTGTCTCAGGGTCAAGTGACGTGTGGACACCCATACCAAGTCTCCTGGCTGGAACCTCCACTCTAACGAACGTCTCTTGTCAGCTTGACCCTTTTGACTCTGAAATGCCCTTTCCAAATTACTCTTTACCGTCCACCAAATATCTTTAAATGCCCTCTGCCAAGCCTCCAGAGTTGGAAACGGAGTAGAGGCTACTGGCAAAGGGGAGAATTTGGGCGATCTCCCTGTCACAATCTGGAACGGAGAAAAACCAGAAGAAGAACTCTTCAAATTATTCTGTGCAAATTCTGCGAAGGGCAGAAATTTTACCTAGTCATCCTGTGCCTCCGCAACGTAACATCTTAAGAACTGCTCCAAAGACTGATTGATCCGTTCAGTCTGCCCGTTGGTCTGTGGGTGGTAGCCCGACGAAAATGACAGCTTCATGCCCATTTGGTGGCAAAATGCCCTCCAGAATCTAGAGATGAATTGGACTCCCCGATCTGGCACTATGTTTTCCGGAATGCCATGCAGCTGGAAAACATGGACTATGAACAAGTCGGCCAATTCCTGGGCTGAGGGGAGTCCTTTCAAGGGCATGAAATGGGCCATCTTGCTGAAGCGGTCAACTAAAACCCAAATGACCGACATGCCTTCTGACCTGGGAAGCTCACCGACAAAATCCATGGACAGGTGGGTCCACGGTTCACTAGGGGCGGGCAAAGGCTGCAAGGTGCCGACAGGTGCCAGCCGGGAGGGCTTGCTTTTTGCACATATTGCACATTCCCTAACAAATTCCTTGCAATCTGCCGACAAGGAAGGCCACCAGGCACACCTGGCCACGAGATCTTGTGTTCTGGGTGCCCCAGGATGTCCAGCATTCTTGAGACGGAAAGGCAGAGGAATGAACATAACCCCTTCAGGCATTCCTTCCAGGATGTCCTGCTGAAAGGGACTTAAAGTCTCCTTCCAGTCTTCCCAAGTTTCAGTTGCAGCCAGCACCAATTTTTGTGGGACAATAGTCTCTGGGACGGAGGGCTGTGCTGTCTCTGGCTCAAAGCACCTGGACAAAGCATCCACCTTAATATTTTTGCAACCTGGAGTATAAGTAATAATAAATCTGAAACTAGAGAAAAATAACGACCATCGAGCCTGACGGGGGCTCAACCTCTTAGCCCCCTCAATGTATTCCAGGTTCTTGTGATCAGTGTAAACCGTGATCGTATGTTCAGCTCCCTCTAACCAATGTCGCCATTCTTCAAAAGCCAGTTTAATGGCCAGGAGCTCCCTGTTGCCAATATCGTAGTTTCTCTCTGCTGGGGAGAACCTACGAGAGAAGTAGGCACATGGGTGCATTCGACCCTGCAAGCCTGATCGCTGAGATAGCACAGCCCCCACCCCGACCTCTGAGGCATCTGCCTCAACAACAAAGGGGAATGAAGTGTCCACATGTCTAAGGATAGGTGCTGAACAGAACATATCCTTCAGGGTGGAGAATGCCTGAAGAGCTTCAGAAGACCAGTGCGTAGTATCTGCCCCTTTTTTAGTGAGACTGGTGAGGGGTGCAATGACCGTGGAGTACCCCTTAATGAACCTTCTATAGTAGTTTGCAAAGCCCAAAAACCACCGAAGAGACTTCAACCCAACCGGCTGAGGCCAATCCAGAACAGCGGAAACCTTGGCATGGTCCATAGACAGGCCCGAGGTGGAAATAATGTACCCCAGAAAGGTGACAGATGTTACTTCAAATATACATTTCTCCAATTTAGCGTAAAGTGAGTTCCGTCTCAGTTTGTCCAGCACGAATCTCACATGGGTCCTATGCTCAGAGAGGTTGTTGGAGAAAATAAGTATATCATCAAGATACACAAGAACGAATCTCCCCAACACCTCCCTGAAAACCTCATTGATGAGCTCTTGGAAAACAGCCGGGGCATTACATAACCCGAAGGGCATCACCAGGTATTCGTAATGCCCGTCGGGCGTATTAAAGGCCGTTTTCCACTCATCGCCCTTCCTAATTCGTATCAGGTTGTACGCACCCCGTAAATCTAACTTCGAAAAGATTTTAGCGTTAGTGACCTGCGTGAATAAGTCGTCTATCAGGGGCAACGGATAGCGGTTCTTTACCGTAATTTTATTCAGGCCCCGGTAATCAATGCAGGGCCGCAGGCCTCCGTCTTTTTTCTTAACAAACCGGGATGGGCGAATAAAGCCCTTGGCCAAATTTTCACTAATGTATTCTTGCATGGCCAATTTTTCAGGCCCAGACAAATTGTACAAATGGCCCCGGGGGGCATACAACCTGAACAGAGATCGATGGGACAATCGAACGGGCGATGTGGGGGTAACTTGTCTGCTGCTTTGGGACAAAATACGTCAGCCTATTCCGAATATTGTTCTGGCACACCCTCCACATGAATCCTAGTTTGACCCAAAGTCACCTTCCCTAAACACTGCTGAAAGCATCAAGCCGACCAGTCTGTCAACTGACCCGTGGCCCAATCGATGTGTGGAGAATGGAGGTGCAACCATGGCATGCCAAGGATAATGGTGGAGGTTGTCATATGTAGCACAAAGAACTGCAATCTCTCTCTGTGCAGCACCCCTATAGTGACTCCCACCTCTGGTGTCTGTGATAACGGGTGATTCCTCTGCAGGGGGGAATCATCCACTGCTGTAACCTGGACGGGTGGTTTTACCGGAGTGAGTGAAATACCCAACTTTTTAGCAAACTCAAAGTCCATAAAATTAGCTGCAGAGTCAGAATCAACAAAAGCTTCAGTGACCTCGGTCTTATCTTCCCATGTAACAATACAAGGAAGAAGCAACCGTTTATCTTCTAGGGGTAAGAGTCGGGCGCCTAGGGTGTTACCCCCTACAACTCCTAGGCGGTGGCGTTTCCCGGCTTATTAGGGCAGTTTTGTACTCTATGCCCCCCTTCAGCGCAATACAGACACAGCTGTTCGGTCATTCTCCGTCTTCGCTCCACCTGGGTCAGTTTTGACCGACCAATCTGCATCGGCTCGGGTGGAGGCAAGACAGGAGAAGATGAGACAGTAGGAGGTGGAGTCACTGGGGCTGTGGCGTAAGACACAATTCTGACATGGGCACTACCCCTGGTCTGTTTTTGGTAGCGCAGCCTGCGGTCGATTCGGATGGCCGCTGAGATGGCCTCATCGACTGTTCTGGGCTCGGGCTGACTTAGCATCAGATCAGAGACCTCATCGGACAGCCCTGACAAAAAACAATCTAACAGGGCATAAGTGTCCCACCTGGCCGTAACTGACCACCTTCTAAATTCAGCCGCGTAATCTTCGACCAGACCTTTGCCTTGACGCAAAAGCTTGAGCTTCCGCTCAGAAGTAGAGGCAAGGTCCGGATCGTCGTAAATTACTGCCATAGCTTTAAAGAATTCCTCTACAGAGGTAAGAGCTTTGTCTCCGGTGGGCAGGCTATACGCCCAAGTCTGGAAATTGCCGGACAACAAAGTTTTAATAAACGTGACCCTCTGGGTCTCAGTACCTGAAGATTGGGGTCTCAACTCAAAATAGGACAACACTCTACTCCTAAAATTCCGGAAGTCAGATCTGTGGCCAGAAAATCTTTCAGGTACAGGCATACGTATGTCAGAGCTAGAAGGGGATCGCACATGATCCACTGATGTCTGGAGGGTTTGTACAGACCCTGATAGGGCATCAATAAGAGTTCTGTGGGTGCCCAGTACTTGATTGATGTTGTCCACCGAAGCGGCAAGTACACCCAGACGATCAGTGTTTGCGTCCATTTTGTATTTGGTCTGCCGTTCTGTAACGATCGGTGTAACACAGAGAGGATCTGATTACCGGTGATCTGCAGTATCACTGGGAATACAGATATATACTAGATTATTGAAGATCTGCAGTATCACTGATAATCAGATATATAAGCTAACCTCTGGACACCTGAGTAGAGTAAGAGTGTTTGGTGCAACAGTAATACTTTGACGACTGAGCCTCAGGAACAAGTTCCATACAGCAAGGAGTACTGCACAAATACAGATTCCTTCCGTAGGCCTGGACTCTCCCGGGGGAGGAGTCAGGCTGAAGGTAGAAAGGACAGAACGGGAGTGACACCCTGGAGGGGGTGTCACTAACAAATCTAGGAACTGCCTCTAACAGTAAGGTCAGTTCTCGAGGTCGGACAAGCCAGGTCGAAAACACATGGACAGATAAAGTACAGATTCAGAAGGCAGAGGCGGAGTCTAAAGTACAGGCAGGGTTCGGCAACATGGTATCAGAAATATCGAGGTACAAAATCAGGAGGCAGATGCAGAGTCTAAGGACGAGTCGGGGTTCGGCAACAAACAGAGTATCAGAATGGCAAGGTACAGGATCAGAGTTCAGAAGAATAGTCAGGCAGGCAGAAGGTCATAACAGATAATCACAATCAAACTAGTACTTTAAACTATCAATAGAATCTAGCTAAGTGTAGGATTACAGCTCCAGCTGGTCCCGGCACACTTTAGGATCTGACTCAGGTCTGAGTGCTACCACGTAGTGATCGCAACGGCAGACAACCAGCAAATGCCCAGCCACCAGTATATATACACAGACATTCTCCAGCACCTCCCTATGTGCTGGACCAATGGGAAGGAGCAGAGTCGTCAGCTGACCGACCGGGTCAGCTGACCTTTTTCTGGCTGCCATATAAGTTCTGCCTCTCCGCGCGTACGCGCGTCATTCTGAACCTAGAGGGACTATGAGTCCCAGCCACACCGACACTGCTCCGCAATGTCTCTGCGGTCCCATGCGCGGGGTTGGTCGCACCGCTCACAGCACACGCAGCGGCCTCCCCGCGCAGGGACAGAGTGTCAGCAACGGGGCCATGCGCGCTAACCGCCGCGTCAGACGCGGCGGTTTTTCCGCGTTCCGCCCTGCTCTCCATGGAAGCAGCCGCCCCACGCTGAGCAGAGGCGGCGGCTTTTCCGCGTTTCATCACAGGCAGCATGACAGAAAGTGCTCAAGAGGTTTTGAGGTGCGCTCTGGGAGTGACCAACTTTATGGAACCTGCTGGTATAAAGGGTTGTGATAGGTGTGGTGCAGTTTCAGCAAGTCCTTCATGTATCCATAGTCCAAATTGTGTAGGAATGCTAATGTCAAGAGTCCAATCTTGAAGAGTATTCTCCATTTTACAGGTAGCCAGTGCCGTGAACAAACATTCAGAGTAATGACAGGGACAGGCTGGTTTGTTAGCAACCTGTCAGCAGCATTCTGTACTATTTGCAGTTGGTACAGGTCGTTGTTTGGAAAGCCTGCATAAAAGGCATTGCAGCAGTCCAGCTGTGATGTGATGAAGGCATGAACTAGAGTTGTAAGATCCATTGGAAGATCCTCTGGGGAATGAGATTTTTGCAATTTTCTTCAAAATTGCATTTTGTTAAAGGGTACCTGTAGCAAAAATAAAATGAAAAATTAGGTTTTTATCTTAGAAGTGGGAAGCCTCTAGAAAGTCTGTCAGCTTCACCAATCCTGTTGCCTATACAGCAAGTCCCTCTTTCTGGTGATTTCAGCACTATGCATAGAACAGGGAGGATGCAAAGTATTTTTAGCCAGGTATGCACATTTACTCCCTTTTGTCTCCTGAAACACTTAACAACACAATATAAGTAGATTCATATCACTTCTTTCTACAAGTAAGCATAAACAGTAGTGTAATGATCTGCTCTGCTGTCTGCACAGGCAGACAGCTTTTTGACCATTTTGTAAGTCTGAGTGCTGCAGGTCCCTGGAAAGGAGACCTGTCTTCACTCTGCAACTTGCTGAGCTGTTGCTCTGGTGAGGAATTTGCATCCACTTGGCATGCAAATTGCTTAGCTGCTTCCTTTGATGGCTTGCAGTATAAATGCCATTTCCTCCCAGAATCCCTTGCTGGTCATGATGGTTTGTTCCTGCTAGACTTACCTTGAGTCTCAGCCCTCTGCATATTGTTTGTTAAGATTATCTTAGAGTAATCCTTGGGAGTGCACTAGCATTCCTTCTAGCATAGTTAGGTTGTTGATTATCTGTATTGCCTAGTTCTGTCTTGTCTGTTGTGATTGTCTTGTCGCCAGCGGCGGTCGACAGGAAATCGTTCTGTCTGCCGGGATCGCATTCGCCCTAGCGGTAGTGGCGGTGGTTCCTTCTGTACTCTGTTTGGGAGTGTAGGCCATAGCTGCGGTTGCTACTGGTTACTCCTTCTGTCTGTCTTGTCTGGATCGAACGCTTGCTGTAGTCTCGGTGAGGGAACCGTTTAGCAAGCGTTCGCGTTCTCTTTTGTCTTCGTGATTCTTTGGTTAGTCAGGGTTGGTACGCTTTGTCGCTATTGCACTTCTCGTGTGGCGACCGTGCCGGGCATGCGCTTTGTTGCTATTGCGCTTAACGTGTGGGGACCGCATGTAGTTAGTCCTGTCGGTTCCTTTGCTCTGTCTTATTGTGTGTTCACCGTCGCTGGGTGGCGACTAGATTGGTGGACACACATACATTCTGTCGCTGTGCTCACTCTCTCTTTCTCAGGGCTATCTTGGCCTGCATTGTTGCAATTCATACAATTCCCATCTGGCATCTGTGGCAGTGCAGAGGGGTTGTTCCTCTGCACTCCACAGCTCCATCTGCCGGTGGGAATTTTCCTCTACAAATGCATTACACCAAAGCTGGGTTCTGTTGTTTCGTACGCTTGTGGAGGATTTCCGCAGTGTCAGCGCACATCTCATGCGCTGACCTCGGAAATAATTCCGCAATCGTTACAGTATGACCAGCCAAACCGAAATTCCTAGTGTAGAGGAAGTGGCTGGATGGTGTAATGGTTAAGGGCTCTGCCTCTGACACAGGAGACCAGGGTTCGAATCTCGGCTCTGTCTGCTCAGTAAGCCAGCACCTATTCAGTAGGAGACCTTAGGCAAGTCTACCTAACACTGCTACTGAATATAGAGCGTGCCCTAGTGGCTGCAGCTCTGGCGCTTTGAGTCCGCCAGGAGAAAAGCGTGATATAAATGTTATTTGTGTTGTCTTGTCTAATTTTCGATTTGTACGATTTTTCTCAGGTTTCATTATCTCAAGCAAAAGCATATGTGGATCCTATGTTAGGCAGAGTTATACACTATATTAAAGCAGTAAGAAAATCTATGCATGTTCCTGATCCCAACCCGTATGAGTGTTTCCTTGATAGAGGGTTGTTTGAGCCTTTATTCGCTCCTTGGGAGATTGGGGCTTTGATTGAGGAGTTCGAGTTTGATTGGAAGGTGTTTTGTGAATTTTACATCGCAGAAAGCGAAGAGATTCTTAATGCGTGTATTGATTCTGTGTACACTTTGATTGAATCTGATGAGTGTGGTGAGTGTGTTGTGGATCTGGTGATTTGTGTGTGGCAGATGATTTTGGATGAATTGCACACACATCAACCAATTGTCCCCAATAAAGAGACACCGTTATCGGATGATTGTTCCTGCCTTTCTGGGGTAAAGCAAGCGAGTTTTGACACTGTGCGATCTGAAATGAATGGGTGCACCACTGTTGTTGACACCTGTGTGAATTCTGAGAGATTTTCTTCTGCTTGTATGGAGTTTGAATCTGTGCGATCTAATGCCTGTTTCTCAGGTGTTCCTGTGAGCCTGCCCTGTACCATGAATGAAACCATGATGTCCACTTGCACTGACATTTGTGAGTCCCTTTCTTGCTCTGAGGAAAATACTGACTTTCCATCCTGTACTCTGGATGAGTCAATGTTACTTTGCAATAAATATCCTGCAGGGAGCCCAGAGGCTCGTCTAGGTATTGCAGCTAATTTCATCTGTTTTTCTGCCATTTCAGAATTGCAGTCTGGTTTGACTGCTATGAAGGGTTCTGCCTGCAGTGAAACTAGACTCAGGGAGTCAGTGTTGGTTTCACTAGATATTCCTGTGCATCCTGTTCATGAAGATGAAATTCAGTCCCAGCGTATGGTAAAACCATCCCTGGGACATCTGCCCTGTTCGCAGAATGTATTTGATGTTCGGCCCTGTAACATGGATAGTTCAGAATCCTTGATTGCTTTATCAGAAAACTTGGGAAATGATGCTCCTGAGGGTTTGTTTGATGTTCTGGAGGTCTCTGAGTTCCTCTCAAAGGGTGCAGAGCTTTTGGGAGGTGCCTCCTGCCCCGCAGGGTCGTCTGAGGTGTTGCCCACTTCAATAGGCATTGCTGCTATACTGACTACTTTTGCAGCTCTTGTGGAGCTTCAGTCATGCGTAGTCAATAATGAGTTCTGGTTGGATACAATTACAGTCACAGAGACTTCTAAGTCTGAGTCCAAGTTTTCTTTTGAAAGACCAGTACTCGTGACCACTACTCGTGATGATTCTCTGCCCGGTCCTGGTTTTCGTGAAGGACTCTGAGGTTGGCAGTTCCTCGACATGTCCTGAGGTTTCTCTTGTGCTAGTGTACCCCGATGCGCTCTGTGAGCCAGAATGCCCAAGTGTGTCTCGGTTACCAGCATGCTCAGATGCTTTCTCGGTGGAAACATGTTCTGATTTTGCCTGCCTGCCTGCATGCCCAGAAGTGGTGCCTGAAAGCCCTGATCTTGATGGTTGTCCTGGTAAGCCTGAATCCGGAATTGTCATAGGTTCCATAGGGGTTCTTGTTAGTTCTCCATGTGAGCCTGGTAAACGTTCTGGCCTCTTGAGATCTCTGCGGAGCTTCAAAGTGTTCTGGGAGATCCTGGGAGAAATTTTTCTTGGTACCCTGGATGGGATCAACAGTGGCTTCTCTGTTGAAAGGGACACTTCGAATAGGTATTGTGGCAGATTTGGTATTTTTAGACGGTCCCTGAAAGGTGGTGGGTATTGCTCGGAAAGTGTCGATGGGTTCTTCCCTGGCATTCACAGTTCTGATGGGTGTTACGCTGAGGCTTGTAGTACTAATGGGCATGTTTTGGTGGCTTCTGCTTCCGATGAGTTCAGTTTCGGGAAGATTGACTCTGGAATTGAGCCTTGTCGGGCTGTCCCGACCTTCATGAGTGTTCAGTCAGATTTTTTGTTTGGAAATATCAGTTTTGAGAGACGTCTGGAACCCGTCCCTAGAAGGGGGGGGGGGTACTGTAATGATCTGCTCTGCTGTCTGCACAGGCAGACAGCTTTTTACCATTTTTTAAGTCTGAGTGCTGCAGGTCCCTGGAAAGGAGACCTGTCTTAACTCTGCAACTTGCTGAGCTGTTGCTCTGGTGAGGAATTTGCATCCACTTGGCATGCAAATTGCTTAGCTGCTTCCTTTGATGGCCTGCCGTATAAATACCATTTCCTCCCAGAATCCCTTGCTGGTCATGATGGTTTGTTCCTGCTAGACTTACCTTGAGTCTCAGCCCTCTGCATATTGTTTGTTAAGATTATCTTAGAGTAATCCTTGAGAGTACACTAGCATTCCTCCTAGCATAATTAGGTTGTTGATTATCTGTATTGCCTAGTTCTGTCTTGTCTGTTGCGATTGTCTTGTCGCCAGCGGCAGCCGACAGGAAATCGTTCTGTCTGCTGGGATCGCATTCCCCCTAGCGGTAGTGTCGGTGGTTCCTTCTGTACTCTGTCTTAGGGGTGCAAGCCAAAGCAGCGGTTGCTACTGGTTGCTCCATCTGTCTGTCTGTCTCTCTGGATCGCATTCGCCCTAGCGGTAGCGGCGGTGGTTCCTTCTGTACTCTGTTTGGGAGTGTAGGCCATAGCTGCGGTTGCTACAGGTTACTCCTTCTGTCTGTCTTGTCTGGATCGAACACTTGCTGTAGTCTCGGTGAGAGAACCGTTTAGCAAGCGTTCGCGTTCTCTTTTGTTTTCATGTTTCTTTGGTTAGTCAGGGTTGGTACGCTTTGTCGCTTCTGCGCTTCTCAAGTGGCGACCGTGCCGGGCATGCGCTTTGTCGCTATTGTGCTTCACGTGTGGGGACCGCGTGTACTTAGTCCTGTCTGTTCCTTTGCTCTGTCTTATTGTGTGTTCACCGTCGCTGAGTGGCGACTAGATTGGTGGACACACATACATTCTGTCACTGTGCTCACTCTCTCTTTCTCAGGGCTATCTTGGCCTGCATTGTTGCAATTCGTACAATTCCCATCTGGCATCTGTGGCAGTGCAGAGGGGTTGTTCCTCTGCACTCCACAGCTCCATCTGCCGGTGGGAATTTCCCTCTACAAGTGCATTACACCAAAGCTGGGTTCTGTTGTTTCGTACGCTTGTGGAGGATTTCCGCAGTGTCAGCGCACATCTTGTGCGCTGACCTCGGAAATAATTCCGCAATCGTTACAAGTAGTTAATCAAGAGGCCATGAATCCTAAGCAATTACTTACTTCTTCACAAGACCTTGACTACAGTTAATCTAAGTCTTTTTTTTTGTATTCATGGTTTAGTTTCTTAATTACAGTTATCTTAGTTAAAAAAGACACATCCATCAAGTTAATCTGAATGAACCTCTTTGCATCTTATACCAGCAGTCATAACTGTGGGTTCCCTTCAATGCAAGAAAAGCATCTAAGCTTCTTTTTAATGCAGATGTAGAATTTGCCACAACACCTTTACTGTGAAAAACCTCTTTATATACAGGTGGTGATATCTCCTCTCCTTCCTACATAGTTGATGTCCTTGTCATTTGTACAGCCCTAGGAATGAAAAGTCAATTTGCCAAACTTTTATATTGCCCTTTTAATATATTTATACATGTTAATTAGATTGCTCTAAATTGTATTTTTTCCAAGATAAATTCAGTAAGCCGCATTTCTCAAACCTCTGCGAGACAGAACTTTTATGCCATTGAATAATTTAGTAGCCCATTCCTGTACCTGTTCTAAAATTCCAAAGTATTTGCTGTAATGTGGTGCCCAAAGTCGTATTCCACATAATAAATATCACCTTATAAGTTGTTCATACACAGGCAATCGTGAGCTAGTGTCATGTCTTTTATATAAGTTTTTTATTCAAATGTTTTTATTTTCTTTAGCTGCTACTTGGCACTAAATACTATTGTTTAACTTAGTATCAACCAGTACTCAAAAGTTCAAAAGTTATTTTTTAAGTATGATGTCCCCAGCAGATATGGTGCCATTCTATTTCAATGGTCTAGATACATGGCCTGCTTGTAATATCAACCGGTCAAGATCCTTCTGTAGTATGTTACTTCTTTGCTAAGTGTTAATAATTCTAAATAATTGTGTATCATCTGCTATTGGTGTAAATTAATACCTCAGTTAAGTTGCAGAGCACTTCGATCAAATAGGTGAAATTGTTCTGTCTCCAGAAGACCCATAATGCAAACACCATTGAAGTCATTGGTTAAAAAATCTGGTAGTTTGTTTTGGTCTCTGGAGAGCAAGTTCATTTGTTACATGTATCAAAATCAAAAATGATTTAATCAATAAACATTGGTGTGTGGGCTCTGTTTCCTGGCTCGTCCAACAAAAAAATTCTGAAAGCGCTATGCACGAGCCAGGCTCGTCCATGCCGCCAGAGAGATTTCTAGCTGCTCTGCCCTGCCTGGCTCCACTTTTTACACAGAAAATTGAATTCTAGGGTGGTTAAGAAAATATAATGTTAACCCCCAAAGCCTTATTAACCTCTCAGTTAACCACTCATGTTGGGTACCGATTTTGGGAAAACAAATAATCTGTCCCTTACAAAATACTCTTGCGCTAATTTTCAGGATAAAGGGTTTCCTCACCTCCTCATGCACAGCAAAATTCACTGGAAGGTGATCATCATATTTCCTCACTCCTTATCAGTTTAACATCAGCAAGCTCTTTGTTAAAAGACTAAACTCAAGGCATTTCCTTTCCTTTGTTTAAAATAAACATGCAAGACGTGTCAGCCTTCAATACAACCCATGTGGCACACAGAAATAAACGCCAAAGAATTTGTTTTTCACTGCAAAAGCGTGTTCATTGAGACATCCCAAACTACATCAGTTTAGTTCAATTTAAAACAAATCTTCAATGATATACTCAGAGAGAGATATCCACAACATAATCCTGACCTTTGAAACAATTAATTTGCATGGAATATTGATAATCACTCTGAAAAAAAGTAATATTTAAATGATACTACAATTCAAAGATGGTGCTTATAAATAAGAATAGCCTGTAATGCTGTTTAGAATTATGAGACATTTACAGTTCAGTTTATTTCAAACTATGAAAGTATTAAATAATGCAGATAAACAAATCTCTGAAATGCTGGAGCTGCTTTATTTAATTTTGAGAAAAGACAAAATAATGATTGCTGGTTCCATTATGGGCTATTCCCAGACTTGCTGACAGTTCATTAAGATTGTTAGGCAAACGATAAAAAGCAACCGTGAGGAAAAACTGTGCATTGTGCTGGCAGAAACAGACTCTTTTTTAATCAGCTGCTAAGTGAGATAAATAGCTGTGCATGCAGAGGCAAGGAACACTTCCTAGGCTTCCTGACCCAGCTGTCTTTGTCTGTGGAATCACTGTAACATTGCTCTCCCACCCACACAGCACAGTGCTCAGATAACAGACACAAATAAATATCACATGCAAAACCTGTTCTCAGGTAATGCTACCTTACACATATACCATGTAATCAAGTTATGAATAAATATGTAACTAACTATGGACATATGACAAAAGGAAGTGACAATGTTACAGCTTGTTGTTGGTTACTGTAGCTACTGTAGAAAAATATGGCAGACACACACACATACCGTACACACTGTACACACACACACACACTTATCAGCACAAACCAACTGCTTAATATTGTGTAGGTGCCACAAGTGCCACCAAAATAACTTTGAACTGTGAATTCATGAACTTCATAAGCTCAGTTGCCTGGCACCAGGATGTTAGTAACAGATCCAAGTCCTATGCCACCTAGGAATACTGTTGTCAGGGTTCTTGCGAACCATCGAGGTTCTGTTGATCCCGTCACTGGAATCAAAAGGCGAGCAGCCCCAGGACGTGGGGTCACCAGTGCAACCCGCAAGAGATGATGGGCCGACACCCCTAGTGGGTGGCGGACTACTATGCTGCCTGGTGCTTGCCAGGTCACAACCCCTAGGACTACCGCAGCAGTGACGGAAAGAACAGAGGGTACCTGACAGGGTATAGGGGATACTGGCAGAGTGGACCGTATGGCAAGGACAGAGTAGCAGGACCGGCTTGCAGGACAGGAAGGCCTAACCAATAGGGATCCCAGAAAGGAACTGCCAGTCTGGGGAAAACCCAGGAAGGGAGCTGATTGATTGGTTCCCGGGAGGCAATGGACAGACAGGGGAATCCTGGGTAAGAAGATGACAGCTAGAATCCCAGGAGGGGCACTGACTGACAGGGTAAGTCCCGGAGACACTGATAGTCAGATGTCATCCCTGGGAAGGAAGCTGACAGACTAGGAACCCAGGAGGGAATGGGCAAACTGGAGAAAACCCAGACAAGCTGCAGGTGACTTGGAGAGTTCCAGAGGGAACTTGAAGGCTGAGGGAAACCCAGGGAAGCTGCACACAGGGAAGTGAGGCAGGGAGACTGACAAGGAACAGGGATAGGTACAGGGAGGCAGGCCGGGAATTGCAGGCTGGGAAACAGGGATGGATGGATGGCAGGCAGGAGTCTGACAGGGAGTGCAGGAATCCTGTGTCAGGCTGCAGACATACAGGAAACTGACAGGCAGGCAGGTTTAGCAACAGGGATTACTCAAAAAGGGGAACGACTTGGAAGGGGAGATCCTGGTAGCAAGGGATAGCCAAAAGGCAAACGACTTGGAGGGAATGGTGACGGAATGCTGTGGCTGATGACCAGGGATGCAACAGCATCCAAACAGTGAGAGTGCTGGACTTATATAGCCAGCCTCTCAATTAGTGGCAGGTGCAGTACCGCCTCTGGCCACTGCACAAAAGGAGAGCTGGCGCGCTCGCCTAGCTACAGAGGGAGATGCCAGCACCAAGGAGGAAGTCGGACTGGAGTCTCTCCCCCATGATGGACGGAGACAAAAGGAGCTGCGCAGGATCCAACAGCTGGAGTGTAACAAGTGATTGTTTCACTCCGCCACCATTGCAGGAGAGCCAGTGCAGGAGTGTGGCAAGGTGAGTAATGAGCAATCGTTACAACTGTTGTCATAAAGGGTTTTTAGGTAGGTGGTACCTACAATCTTTAGGTAGGTGGTATGCATCATCAGGGCTGGCACTATCATAGTTGCAATTTGAGGAATTGCCCCAGGATCCTGAGCTGGCTGCCGATCTCCCCCCAAATGTAACTGTTGCTCCCCGGGGCCCCTCCATAGTCTTTGGCAGGGTAGTATCTTACCTGTCCTGGTGGATGCACTCCTCTGTCAGACCATGGCTCTAAGCCCTCCTGTCTAAATCCTCACAGGGGAGCCTCTCCTCCATGACCCAACGCATGTTATAACATAATAACACACTGTGGGTCACAGAGAAGATGCAGCCAGCAGTAGGTGAAGATGAGATGCACAAAGCCATTGACTGACAGAGGAGTGTGTACACCAGCTCTGCAGGGTCCAGCAGGGAGCAAACAATTAAAGTGGGTGGGGACCTGGGGGGCCCCAGCAGTTGGCTTGGTGAACCCAGGGGGAAATGTGGCTATGGCTATGGCCAAATTGCTGCTTTAGGGAAGGGGGTGAAGACTGAGGTGTAGAAAGATATCCACAGCAGGCTTTGCTGTTCTCCCTGAGAGATTTGATCAGGTGGGAAATAAAAGGCTGATTAGCTCAACTTTGAATAAGCTTGATCTGGAAGAACACATGCTCTGTGCTAGGCTGACAAACAAGGTTAATTGTGAAGTTGGTGTTAAAGACTGCTATTCATTTAGGTTATTTGTCATACCCAAACCTTAGGTTTGGACCTTTTGGAGAGGAATTGTCAAGTTGTCCAATGGCAAGGTTTTGTTTATATTTGTTTACCTGTTTTCTGTACATAAAGTAAACAACATGTCAATAGTATGTACAGCACAAATAAAGACTGCTGTTGGTGATTCTTTACTCTTATTAGACTTTGGACTTGCTTTTCATGTTGTCTATCCCAGAAGGCAAGATGTGTCCACTACCTATGTGGTAATATATCTTTTAGGTGGAGTGTACCTTAATAGAATTAGATTACACTGTCCCTTTTAATTTGATCTATAAGCTTCTTCCAGCATGCAATCTAGTATGGAAAATACTATTGGGCTTTACAGATGCCAAGCTGCAGGTCGACATGGATCAATACATAAACACAGCTCAGAAGATCATTGCGAACATCAGAAGCTCAAAACACCAGTTATTCTGATAACGAACATGTGACAGAGACACATCATCGGAGAGATGAAGGCAGAAGGACACAGGAGGGAGCACACCAGCCGACAATTGAGTGTGGTGACGGTGCTCCACTGCTGCTTATTCTCCGCAGGGGCCACCATAGCTTGGAGTAGACCTAGTGGGGCTCTGAGGCCCTAGGAGGAACAAAGGGGGAGTGGTGGTAGTGGTAGTTCTCTAGATTTTTTTTTATATATTTCATGTTGAGTTTGAGTTTAACATCCGGACCACACTCCTCTTCTGACACGAGTCCGAGTGTGCTGCACCTGTGGCAGCATGGCCATTTTTGTGCAGCAGCATGGTGCCGCGTGTTCATGATTGGCTCTGACTTGCTGCATATGTGCAGCTGTACTCGCGCAGGCACAGTACAGTCATAATCCTGCTTCAAGTGGAGCGGGGCCACAAACAATTGTCCAAAAAAAGCCCGGGGGGGGGGGAGCGTAAGCGGCAACGGGGAAACGGAGAATGCTGTGAGAAGCCTCTACAGGATCCAGGGACTTCCCTCTTCTTAGGTAAGGATTTCCTTTTTGACCCGAGCTTTGGCTCAGGTGCATTAATTGACTACTGCAAGTTGTGTTCCCCTTATGGACCAGATCAATTTTCACATTTCAACGCTCATCCCAATGATCTATATCTTTTTTTTTTACACAGATTTGGTTTTTAATAACTGGTTTGTTTTCTATGCATTTTAAAGGGAAAAATGAGGGGAAAATATAAAATTTCTTGATTTTCAACCCCTATTTTTTTAAAATAAACAATGTACTGTAGATAAAACCTACACATTTAGTTTACCTATTTGTCTTGGTTTTCACAACTTTGAAACTATATTCCTAGCCTGTGCCTTATATATATATATATATATATATATATATATATATATATATATATATATATATATATTTTAAACTGTGGTCTTTGTAAAATGTTAAGTACTCCATACAGAAGTTGCATCAATGTAAGTGACGAACAACCACATTAAAATGTTTTGGAAAGAAATAATTTATGTTCCTAGTACAATGTATGGGGACAGTGGCATAGCAATAGGGGTTGCAGAGGTAGCGACTGCATCGGGGCCCTTGGGCTAGAGGGTCCCCAAGGGGCCCTCTTTCAAGCACAATATTTGCTCTCTATTTGTCCTGTGCTGGTAATAATCACTTTTATAGATGCTTCAAATAGTAGCAATCATTAACAAACTGTTTGCCATTCCCTTCTTGCACCTCTGACACTGTGGAAATCCTTGGCAGGTTTTGGTGCGCTGTATCAATTGCTATGTATAGTGATGATCGGAAGAGGTGATTTCTGATATCGCGGTAATTCCGCCTTCCGCTATAACGAAATTCCGCTACCGCTACATTCCAGCGGATTCCTGCGGTTTTCCGCGGAATTCCGCATTCCGGCGGAACAATTCCCACAATGTTAAAGTGAACCTAATGGATGTTTCCTTTTAAACAAATACCAGTTCCCTGGAAGTCCTGCTGATAATTTTGGCTTTAGTGGTGGCTGAATCACAATCCTGATTACAATTTATTTTTTGAGCAGCAGGAGTTGTCGTAAGCCATGGGACCTAGAGGTGGTTTCACGGCGGTCATCACAATTTTTTTTTTGTAGCAGCAGGAGTTGTCGTAGGCCATGGGACCTAGAGGTGGTTCCACGGCAGTCATTACAATTTTTGTTTGGAGCAGCATGAGTTGTTGTAGGCCATGGGACCTAGAGGTGGTTCCACGGCAGTCATTACAATTTTTGTTTGGCGCAGCAGGAGTTGTCGTAGGCCATGGGACCTAGAGGTGGTTTCACAGCAGTCATTATCATTTTTTTTTTGGAGCAGCAGGAGAAGTTGTAGGCCAAAAGCATAGGGTTAGGAAAGAATATAACGTCGGACAGCTGCAAAAGCTGCATTTTTATGATCTTAAAAGCAAAAATGTGCGATGATAGTGATAGGCAGCAGAGTTTAAGAGGGAGACCATTTGAGGCTTGAAAAACAGCAAAATTTTAATTTAGTGTGTCTAATCTTCATCATGAATTAGTGAGAGGGGCCATGTAATTATCACTGATCCATGACTCGTTCATTTTAATGAATGTTAGTATGTCCACATTGTCTGTTGACAGACAGGTCCGTTGGTCGGTGACCACCCCACCTGCAGCACTAAATACTCGCTCAGAAAGAACACTGGCGGCGGGGCATGCAAGAACCTCCAGTGCATACTGAGCTGGTCATGAGGAACCTGGCCACTACTAGTGCTGCTGCAACTAGCTTCAAGTTCCTCACACTGGGTAGAGGGTTCCTGGTCAAAATAATCAACAACTCTGTTCGCCTGCTGGTGAACGCGAACCACCCGAAGTTCGCCTGGAACCGTTCTGGAACATCTCTATTTTACACGCTTCTGATTAAATTCCAACGGAATTCCGCATAGAAATTCCGCTATTTACAGATTACCGCTATAGATGTTCAATTCTGGTGAGCCGGAACGGAACTGCCAATTTCCATCCGGAATCGCAGAAATCTCCATTCCGCGGAATCCGACAAGCAAACCCTAGCTATGTATAGAGTGCTTGGGGGTCCCCGTGTAAAACTTGCTCCGGGGGCCCATAGCTACACCACTGTATGGGGACAACATTTTATTTGTGTTTTTGGTTTTCTCAGTGTACCCTATAAATCATTCCAAGCCCTAATTTGCAAAAATAACAATCATAGACCCTCATGACATACATATCTAAAAAGGTAAGTCCCTAACGTAACAATTTATGTATTCTCTTTTAAGTTACACCACTTTGGCTCTTTTTTTTTCCTTTACATGTTTTTTTTACTTTAGTAACTATGAGAGCGTGGAAGGGGACAGAAGGAGTTAATGGGCTTTTTATTTATAGGTAGAGGAGTGATTACTGCTGTTTGGTAACAACAATGGTCATTCATGAATCAGGCACTTTGATTGGCTTTGGGAATACATGTTTCCAATAAGGGCGCACCACAAAGGAACAAGAAGACAAGTATCTACAATCCTGGTATTTAAGATGAAGTCTCAGGTGGTGTACATATACTGCTGTATTTGAAATAAGTAGTTAACATGAAACCCCCCCACACCCCCTGAATTCCTCCAACTCATAGGTGAGGAGTGTGATACTTCTACAACAAAGGGACTGAAAACCGTGTAAAAAGATATGATACATATGTAAGGAGGTTTTTATGTGCAGAAATAATCACAAGGTACAGTGTGTCTAAAATAAAATAAATGTACAGTTTCTTTAATTGATTGAATGAAGATGACCCTTGAAAAACAAAATAGGTTTTGATGAAGGGGGATGTGAATTATAATGTTGCAGATAACATTCTTTTTAGTCTTAACAGGGGGGGGGGGGGGGGGGGGGTAACTAAAAATCCCTGGGCCCCCCTGCAAAACTTTGGGTGGGGTCCCACTTACGCCAATCTGGGCCTTGTCCTCATACACACGCCCCCACTTATATGCCAGCAACCACATGGGCTATGTATGAGGACAGGGCCAGCGACACACAGGTGAAGTATAGAGCACCGGGGGGTAGGGAACATTTTGATTAGCGATGAAGGAGAGCTACACGTGGGGAGAGGGAGGGCCGGAGAGATCACCCACAGATAGGCTGCCACTCTCTTTCATTCCTGGAACGTCTCTGTCTCTCATAGCCCCGCCTACCATCCTACATCCAATGGGCATCGACCCTACCAGCCTGCTTAGTTCCATTGGCTGGCGGCACAGCAGCAGAGCACAGGCTGCTTTGCCTATACCTTACCAGCCAACTGATCTTGTTTAGTTTATTTTAACAACCGTAGGCCTTCCGGAGCTTACATAAGTGGCCCATGCTGTGTATCATTGGGGCCCCTGAGAGCTTCCATGCCCCCCTGCGGCCGTAGACGTTGCAAGTGTGGTTGTTATGCCACTGAGTCTTAATATAAAGCAAATGGCTAAGGATATTTCTGTCCCAAAAGTTGTGACAAAAATGCCATACTGTGCACAAAGCAAACACCAACCCTGCAATCTCAGATGCTCTCTGAGGATTCAACTGCACAGTAATTGGCCAGGAAGAATTAGAAAGTAAAGTACACATCATAACATAGAGACAAACCCTGCATTAAACTGTAAAGGAGAATAGCTGAAAGGGACAAAGGGTAAACAGATTCAGAAAGACTCTCCTTATCCATTTGCTTGGTACTAAAATAGTAGAGCTGCTGTTTATGATCAATTGTACAAATGCGTCATGTATTTATTACGTCTATTCCTATAACAATGTCAATTGCAATATACATTTTGTTGCTTGTATATTTCACTCATAATCATGTTTGCTATGTGATTATATTTGTATGAAATACTGAGATTGAACTAAATTGCATCAGTTCTCTGGGCGGTATTTGGCTTGTCTCGTGGCTACAGCTGAGATATGAAAACTATTGCCTGGCTGACCCAGTGAAATAACCGTGCTGTCAATAATTCTTATTTCTAATATGCAATTTTATAGATTTACAGCGTTTGCCCTATCATTTGAGATTTATGTTGTGATTGCCAGAGATGTCAGCATGTTGATACAAGGCTGTAGTCAGACGCAGTACCATATCATGTGATAGACCAGTCTTCTGTGAACAGTCCTGATGTTCTATCAAACTCATTAATGTTACTTGATGTCAGGCCGCATAGTACAAAATGAATCTGCTGGGCTGAGTGATCAGCAACAGATAAGTTCTCTTGTCAGCTGTGAAAACTTGAAAAGCTGCTCTGACCTTTAGCTGCTTCATAAGCTTTTCATATCATACAATCATCAGGGATACAAGACATATGTTTCCCATTGTCAGAGCACTAGTACTACCAGTATGTAATAATCCTTTTTAAGCAAAGCCACACATCAATAGTATAGACCATTTTATACTTAACTTGGCTTTGGCAGTTAGTGCAATAGTAATACACCTGCCTGTATGAATATACCAATTTAACTACTGCAAGCAAGAATTTAGCCAAAGTTTTAATAAAACCTTCCCAAAAATATTGAAGACCCAAAATTTGGCATTTGAATTCACATGTAATTTTAAGTGCAATTTCCTTCATTTAGACTTGCATCTAAAACACATACAGAAATGCATATATTTTTTTCTTATCTATTTGTCATAAAATGGCTAGCATCCATGTGAGACCCCCCTGAAGTTGTAATTAAGGCATCCAATGACATTTATTTTTGTCTGCAAAATAATGTTCTCCTTCTAATGTCCAGAGCATATATTCTGTGTGTTTTAGCATCTTGTTAATATACAGGAACTAAATCTAAGGAAGGCTTATTAGTCAAAAGCTTACTTTGTGTTTTTTCTCTAAGTTAGCCAATAAATGGTATGATCCACACTCAAAACATATTGCTTTTACTAATAGCTAACATGGTACAACTCTCTACTGCTTCTTTTTTT
Organism: Hyperolius riggenbachi; assembly: GCF_040937935.1. Taxonomy (NCBI): domain Eukaryota; kingdom Metazoa; phylum Chordata; class Amphibia; order Anura; family Hyperoliidae; genus Hyperolius; species Hyperolius riggenbachi. Next base: position 315,343,407 of record NC_090647.1, on the reverse strand, counting down.
CTTAGCAAGGTGAATCTAAATACACCAAAACTACAAGAAAGAAACAGCACCCCACACACTCACTTACTGCTCTGGCACTACAATTCACTTGGGTTTTAGTCTTGTTCACAATTCTCCAGTTTTATTTTTGTTTTTATTTGTCAGCAACCTCCTCTCTCCATCTGCACAGTACAAGTTTTTTACGTTCTTTTTCCACATGATTCTACAACTATTAGTAAGGTCTATCCTCTGGTCAGATGTTAATGGGCACCCAATCAGGCAGCTTCATAAAGTGCCATTATTCGTTCTGGGAAAATGTGCAATGCATCTAATCCTCTGAGCCTTTACTAAGTTAACTATAGGTACACCTCAGTATATACAGTATTCTACAAAAATTGTAGGCAGGTGTAAAAAATGTTGAAAACAAAGAATGCTTTCAGAAATATAAATAATGATTGTTTATTGTTATCAATTTATAAAACGCAAAGTGAGCAAATAAATGTAAAATCTAAATCAAATTAATATTTGTTGTTATTACCTTTTGCCTTCAGATCAGCATCAACTGTTACAGGTACACTTGCATGGTTAGGGATTTTGTAGGATTATGGTCAGGTGTATGACAAACCAATTACACCAAACAGGTGGTAATGACTATCAATTTCACATGTAGTTTGAAACAGTCATTAACTGAAACAGAAACAGCTGTGTAGGAGGCTTAAAACTGGGTGAGGAACAGACAAACTCTACTACCAAGGTGAAGTTGTGGAAGACAGTTTCATGTCATGGCAAGATTGAGCACAGCAACAAGGTCTTCCTGTAACGATAGGTGTCAGCTACCAGAGAGAGAATCTGATCCTTGGCGATCTGCAGTATCCCCAAGAATACAGATATACCTGATTATTGGGGATCTGCAGAATCGCCAATAATCAAATATGTCTAACCTCTAGACACCTGAGTGTGTAAGTGTTTTGGTGCAGCAGTAACCTTTGGACCACCAGGGTAGCAGGTGGTCCAATAAGTAGAGAAGACTCTACTGCAGTCAAGGACACCTGGAGAGGGAGTCCCTGACTGATAATGAGCAGTGTCCCCTTTGAAGAGCAGGGGACCCCTGCGGAAAGGCTGGACACCCTGCGGGAGGTGACAGCCAGAAGGTCAGACAGGCCGGGTCGGCAACAGAGTATCAGATATGCAAAGTACCAAATCAGAGATTAGAAGAATAGTCAGGAAAGCTACAGGTCATAACAGATATCAGAACAAGGCCTAGTCTGAGGTGTGAGGTCCGTGATCTCAACACCCTGGGACTATGCTAGAGAATAACACAGATGATATACAGTATTCCTAGTCTGGGGTGTGAGGGCCATGATCTCAACACCCTGGAACTATGCTAGAGAATAACACAGATGATATACAGTATTCCTAGTCTGGGGTGTGAAGGCCGTGATCTCAACACCCTGGAACTATGCTAGAGAATAACACAGATGATATACAGTATTCCTAGTCTGGGGTGTGAGGGCCGTGATCTCAACACCCTGGAACTATGCTAGAGAATAACACAGATGATATACAGTATTCCTAGTGTGGGGTGTGAGGGCCGTGATCTCAACACCCTGGAACTATGCTAGGGAATGACACAGATGATATACAATAATCCGAATAATAATAATCCGAACATTTGTATAGCACTTTTCTCCTGTCGGACTCAAAGCGCTCAAGAGCTGCAGCCACTGGAATGCGCTCAAGAGGCCACCTTGGAGTGTTAGGAAGTCTTGCCTTGAACTCCTTACTGAATAGGTACTTGACCTAGCCAGGATTTGAACCCTGGTCTCCCATGTCAAAGGCAGAGCCCTTAACCAGTACACTATCCAGCCAGCCATACAGTATTCCTAGTCTGGGGTGTGAGGGCCGTGATCTCAACACCCTGGAACTATACTAGAGAATAACACAGATGATATACAGTATTCCTAGTCTGGGGTGTGAGGGCCGTGATCTCAACACCCTGGAACTATACTAGAGAATAACACAGATGATATACAGTAACTGGCTAAGTGTGGATTCCCAGGTCCTCCTGGTTCCACCACACTGAAGGATCTGACTAAGGTCTGAGTGCTAACACATAGGCCAGACAACCAGCAACTGAACAGCAGGAGATATATATAGTAAAGCGATCCACAGCGCCACCCAGCTCCCATCAACCAATCACTGACTGAGCCGGGATCAGCTGACCGCCCTGATCAGCTTATCTTCCTCCTACTGGTATAAAGAGCTTGCCTTGCAGCGCACGCGCGTAGCTCTCCATCTGTGTGCACTACTAGGTCCAGACAGCCCAAACACATGTTGCTGCGGGGAAACCGCCGCACTGGACGCGGAATCCGCTGCCTTACCGTCAAAACACGCGGCGGCCCCCACGCCATTCCTCCCATGTGCACCACCCGTTCCAGACAACCCAGACGCATGCTGACGTGGACAAACCGCCGCATCAGACGCGGAATCAGCCGCCTTACTGTCAGAACATGCGGCGGCTTTTCCGCTATTCATCACACTTCCCCATACAAAGATTTCAAAGCAGACTGGGATTTCTATATGAGCTGTTCAAGTTCTTTTCAAGAAGTGCAAAGAAACAGGCAACATTGAGGATTGTACTTGCAGTGGTTGTCCAAGGAAACTTAGTGCAGCAGATGAAAAACACATTAAGCTTAACTTTGAAATCAGAAGATGTCCAGCAGTGCTATCAGCTCTGAAATGTCAGAAACCAGTGGGACCCAGGTACACCAATCTACTATCTGAGGAAGTCTGGCCAGAAGTGGTCTTCATGGAAGAGTTGCAGCCAAAATAGCCATTACTCTAACACGGAAACAAGGCCAAGTGAAGTATGCATGAAAAATAGGAACTGGGGTGCAAAAAATGGCAGCAGGTGCTCTAGACTAATGAGTCAACATTTTAAATATTTGTCTGTAGCAGAAGGCAGTTTGTGCATCAAAGGGCTGGAGAGCGGTACAATAATAAGTATCTGTAGGCAACAGTGAAGCATGGTGGAGGTTCCTCAAACATTTGGGTTTGCATTTCTGCAAATAGAGTTGGAGATTTGTTCAGGATTAATGGTGTTCTCAATGCTGAGAAATACAGGCAGATACTTATCCATCTTGCAATACCATCAGGGAGATGTATGATTGGCCTCAATTTTATTCTGCAGCAGGACAATGACCCCCAAAATACAGCCAAAGTCATTTAGAACTATTTCCACTGCACTGGCTGCCCCAAAGCCACTACACAGCTTAGTACACATGATACTACTATTAATTACTTAGCTCCATTGGATCCCTTGGGACATTAGCAGTACTTGTCACTGTGGGTGGAGTTCTCTCTCCACCTGAGCCAAATGAGTGCTCATTTCATGCTGCCTAGCCAGTGCCACAGTGAGGTCTCTACTGGGTTGTTGGCTCCAGTTTACCCCAGTGCCACTGGCAGCTAGTATTACTGCAGGTATGTGAGGGATGGAGGAGGGGCCAACTGGGGTTAAGGAACACTATAAACTGAGCCAGGTCAAGGAATGAACCAAGGTGGTGACAGGGGCGGGGCTGGCCAGGTGTGTAGTGTGTACACATCACCACAATCAGTGTCAGTGATAGTCAGAAAACATTTGTGAAATTGTCACCCCCACCCCTATCTGTTTGCAGTCACTATCAGTTAGAGAATATTATAAGTTAGAAACGTGATAACCTCATCATACAAACAGTGTAACTGAATTTGCTAATCAGAGATTTCATATACAAGAAATAAGATGGCTTTGTAGCGAGTCACAACCACCCCTTTCCTTCAGTTTAACCAAGTACTTTAGCCTGTGCCTTATAATACAGCAGCATTAAGTGCAGTGTGTGTGTGGGTGCTAGTAAATAAGGGCGCACAGGGATAGTGGACAAAAAGGGCGCCGCCATAGACTGCAATGCAAAATATCGGCTATTCGGCGCCCGACAGGAAAAAAGGGCACCCGAGAAATAGCGGTTACAGGGATCGTGGTAACAAAAGTTTTCATTTACAGAATAAGGTTTATAACAAATATCGTTTACAAGTTCGTTTTGACTTTGTGTTATACTTATTTTTTCGTTTTTAACCTATTTTGGTTCCTGGACGTAGAAACTACGTTCAGGAACCATCCTGCGGCTGATCGCGTGCGTGCACGCGCGCTCCCGGCCCGCGGTTCGTTAGCCAGGCAATCAGTGAATCGGGATATGGTGCCCGATCACTGATTCCTCTCCCCTGCTGAAAAAGCGACAGCTTCTCTCGGAAGCTGCGCCTTTTCTGGCTGTTACCTCCCCCATGCGTCTCTCTAAGCGTTTGTTACGCTTAGAGTGACGTCATGTAAACAAACTCATGGCTGCCATCTTGTGGCCAAAAAGTAATACTACAACTAAAAGTAAAAAAAAATAAAAATCAACACACATTTACATTATAAACCTATTGTTTACATTCCACCCTCCCAAAACTACCCAAATAAAATGTTTAATATAAAAAAAAAAACATTACAATAAAAAAAAAACATGTAAATATTTACCTAAGGGTCTAAACTTTTTAAATATCAATGTAAAGATGAAATATTTCTATATTTTTTTATTTTTAAACTTGTAAATAGTAATAGATGCAAAACGGAAAAAATGCACCTTTATTTCCAAATAAAATATTGTCGCCATACATTGTGATAGGGACATAATTTTAACGGTGTAATAACCGGGACATATGGGCAAATACAATACGTGAGTTTTAATTATGGAGGCATGTATTATTTTAAAACTATAATGGCTGAAAACTGAGAAATAATCAATTTTTTCCGTTTTTTTCTTATTCTTCCTGTTAAAATGCATTTACAGTAAAGTGGCTCTTAGCAAAATGTACCCCCCAAAGAAAGCCTAATTGGTGGCGGAAAAAACAAGATATAGATCAGTTCATTGTGATGAACTCTCTCTCTCTCTCTCTCTCTATATATATATATATATATAGAGAGAGAGAGAGAGAGAGAGACAAAGAGAGAGACAGGGAAATTTAGAATAAAATGCCTTTTTCAGAAAGATGCCCATGTCTGGTATGATTACACGTGATAAAATATTTTAACATAAAACAACGGCAAGGGCAAAATGATGTTTACGTTATTTAATAGTAATTACAGTCAGTCTTAAAGAGAACCTGTACTGAGTAAAATTATTTAAAATAAACACATGAGGTAACTTCAAATGAACATTACATAGTTATCTCATCATCAGTTCCTCTCAGAAGCTCACCATTTTCTTCTTACAGTGATCCCTTCCAGTTCTGACAACGTTTTGTCAGAACTGAAATATAGAAGTTGCTGTCAGTTATATATCAGTTGCTGTCAGTTACAGCTGAGAGGAGAACTGATGTGTATATGTTGCCCTATGGCTCAAGTGGGCGATGTTACAGTTTTTAACAGTGTGCTGACCAGAAAGCTGTTATGGTGTAATGGCTATTTTAAAAATGGAGGACAGAGAAATCCATTGATCACAGTGAACAAACAGGATGCAGGAGAGGAAAAATAGATTGAGGAGTAGACTACGCAGGAGGTAAGTAAGACTTGTGTATGTTTATTTTGACTTTTAATTTTCAGTTCAGGTTTTCTTTAAGCCTGGTACACACTTTCAGTTATCACTGGCCAATCACTGGCCATTATTTTACCACTTCCATGTAGTATGAGGGTCAACAGACATTGAATACTATAAGCAGATTGTGTAGGGAAACCCTCATACTATCTGGAGGTGGTAAAATTAGTCAGTGATTAGCCAATCATAATTGAATGTGTGTAACAGGCTTTAGTGAGCTGACTCATTACTGAAGTGAGAGGGATATGACATGTGCCATTTTTATGGGTTATGGCTTAAAGTATTTATTATTATTATTATTATTATTATTATTATTTAGTAACGTATTAGAGGCAGAGGATCTGCAAGACAACCATTGTTTAACCTGTTTCCGACCGCGTCACGCCGATGGGCGTGGCCGCGGCGGCAGCCCCAGGATCGCCTAACGCCAATTGGCGTAAAGTCTTGGGGCTGTAATTTGCATGAGATCGCACGCACGCTGTGCGCGCATCTCATGCTCGGAGGACGGAGCTCCGCCCCCTTTTCAGTCTCCGAGCGGCTATTGCCTCTCGGGAGACTGTTAGACGGTGTGATCGCCGTCTATTTACACTGTGCAGCGCTGCAATCAGCAGCAGCGCCGCACTGGGGACAGCCGTGTGACACAGCTGTCCCCCTGGGGGACAAGAGAGCGATTGGCTCTCATAGGCAGAAGCCTATGACAGCCGATCGCCGTAACTGGCCGGCTGTGGGGAGGGAGGGAGGGAAGGATTTTAAAGACACAGTTTTAAAAAAACAAAAAGCAGGAACAATAATATTTATTATTAAAAAATAAACATGGGGGGAGCGATCAGACCCCACCAACAGAGAGCTCTGTTGGTGGGGAGAAAAGGGGGAGGGGGATCACTTCTGTGCTGTGTTGTGCGGCCCTGCAGCTTGGCCTTAAAGCTGCAGTGGCCAATTTTACCAAAAATGGCCTAGTCACTAGGGGGGTTTAGCCCTGCAGTCCTCAGAGGTTAAAAGGAAATAAATATAATAGCCTCCAGGGGCATAAATATAAGTCATAGGGCCCTCCAGCAAGACTATGATGGAGCCCCCGATGTTCACACTCTTTCCCTTGCCTCCCCTTGGAGGCTCTCACCAGCAAGGCTCATAGAACAAGTGTGGACATCATAATCTATTCTCCCTTAACAAGTGTAGCCACAAGGACAACTGATCTGAAGGATGGACCCCTTCACCAGAGGCAGTGAAGTAGTAGTTGGGGCCCCCTTACAGCTCTGGGCCCCCCTGCGGTCACAGGGATTGCTTCCCTCTAGTTACACCCCTAGCAGCCTCCATATCCCTCTCACTTCAGGTGTCCTTTAAAACACGGTAACATAAATCTTGTGTGTACTAAACTGGAGAATCAAATAAACAGTAGTAAAGTGACAGCACAGAAAAACGTGTATTTTTATTAACTGTGGTAGGTACAAACGGCCAATTATATGCAAATAATTCCAACTTGCATTAAAATTTAATGCTAATTGTATGCAGCTTACAATCGTCAGAAAGTGCATTTGTTTGGTTTAATTCCAAGCTACATACAGTTTACATTCAATTTGCATGCAATTCAGAATAATTTGCATCTTACTGATCAACTCTAGTGGTCAGGATTGATCTTCTTTCATTTATAGCAAGACAATTTAAAACCTGATAACACAAGCAGTATATCCTTATGCAGTAAACTGAGACTTCAAGTACAGCAAGCACTATTTTCTTTTAAAAAAAGGGGTCTAAGTGACCTGGCATGACACACTTTAAAAGCAAATCATACGTTCCTTATGTGATAACCCGATCACCTTAAATACAGCAATTTGTCAGCAATAGTAGCTGTGGTAAAGTGTGCCTTAAAAAATGGTTAAAAAAAAACTAGTAGGAAAAATGAACATTCCCAACTGACTGAAAGCAGAAATCTGTGACCAACAAATGGCTCTTCATTCACCACACTAAATGCACAACCCGCAGCCAATAACACTATCTTGAAAGGCAAGAACCTAAATCACTAGCAGCACCCCATTCAGGCTAGTTCACATAGATATCAACCCCATGTTAACCGCCAGTGTTAAGGACTCGTCATTAAACGCTCACATTCAAGTGAATTGGAGCATTTGTACCGGGTTTTACTGGTGTTTGCGCAAACGCGGTGTTCTGCTCCGGATTACCCCATCATTTGAGGTGACCCTGGACGCTACATGTAGTGTCCATGGTTGGTAAACCGCGTACGAGAGGAATCGGCGCGGGAGAAATGGGGGTGCAGGATACAGCCGATATATATATATATATACAATAAAATTAAAAACAATGGTGCATGAGCCAGCCTGGGGCCCCGGGAACTCTCACTGCCCGGGGCCCCAGAACCAGCATCTAACACCATATGTGAGCGCAGCCAATCCCTTGGAGCTGCCACCCCCAAGGCCTGTCTCCTACTGCTCTAAAACTTACCAAACACACAAATGGAGAAACTCACTCCCAAACAGTTCTCTGCTGCTTTATAAGGCCTGCAGGCTGCTTATAAGCCAATGAGAAGTGCACACATATAATACACCTAGCTTGCAGTGATTAATCAAGCAGAAGCTGAGCAAGTCAGCCAGTCAGTTGGAGAGGGCTTCAGTTGCATATAGACAATGGCTATATGACCAGCAGGGGGCACCAGCGTGCAGGATATTCCCTCTCATCTGCCCCCCTCCTAACTAAACTGCATGGGATACTACAATAAAATTAAAAACAATGGTGCATGAGCCAGCCTGGGGCCCCGGGAACTCTCACTGCCCGGGGCCCCAGAACCAGCATCTAACACCATATGTGAGCGCAGCCAAACCCTTGGAGCTGCCACCCCCAAGGCCTGTCTCCTACTGCTCTAAAACTTACCAAACACACAAATGGAGAAACTCACTCCCAAACAGTTCTCTGCTGCTTTATAAAGCCTGCAGGCTGCTTATAAGCCAATGAGAAGTGCACACATATAATACACCTAGCTTGCAGTGATTAATCAAGCAGAAGCTGAGCAAGTCAGCCAGTCAGTTGGAGAGGGCTTCAGTTGCATATAGACAATGGCTATATGACCAGCAGGGGGCACCAGCGTGCAGGATATTCCCTCTCATCTGCCCCCCTCCTAACTAAACTGCATGGGATACTACAATAAAATTAAAAACAATGGTGCATGAGCCAGCCTGGGGCCCCGGGAACTCTCACTGCCCGGGGCCCCAGAACCAGCATCTAACACCATATGTGAGCGCAGCCAAACCCTTGGAGCTTCCACCCCCAAGGCCTGTCTCCTACTGCTCTAAAACTTACCAAACACACAAATGGAGAAACTCACTCCCAAACAGTCCTCTGCTGCTTTATAAAGCCTGCAGGCTGCTTATAAGCCAATGAGAAGTGCACACATATAATACACCTAGCTTGCAGTGATTAATCAAGCAGAAGCTGAGCAAGTCAGCCAGTCAGTTGGAGAGGGCTTCAGTTGCATATAGACAATGGCTATATGACCAGCAGGGGGCACCAGCGTGCAGGATATTCCCTCTCATCTGCCCCCCTCCGAACTAAACTGCATGGGATACTACAATAAAATTAAAAACAATGGTGCATGAGCCAGCCTGGGGCCCCGGTAACTCTCACTGCCCGGGGCCCCAGAACCAGCGTCTAACACCATATGTGAGCGCAGCCAAACCCTTGGAGCTGCCACCCCCAAGGCCTGTCTCCTACTGCTCTAAAACTTACCAAACACACAAATGGAGAAACTCACTCCCAAACAGTTCTCTGCTGCTTTATAAAGCCTGCAGGCTGCTTATAAGCCAATGAGAAGTGCACACATATAATACACCTAGCTTGCAGTGATTAATCAAGCAGAAGCTGAGCAAGTCAGCCAGTCAGTTGGAGAGGGCTTCAGTTGCATATAGACAATGGCTATATGACCAGCAGGGGGCACCAGCGTGCAGGATATTCCCTCTCATCTGCCCCCCTCCTAACTAAACTGCATGGGATACTACAATAAAATTAAAATCAATGGTGCATGAGCCAGCCTGGGGCCCCGGGAACTCTCACTGCCCGGGGCCCCAGAACCAGCATCTAACACCATATGTGAGCGCAGCCAAACCCTTGGAGCTGCCACCCCCAAGGCCTGTCTCCTACTGCTCTAAAACTTACCAAACACACAAATGGAGAAACTCACTCCCAAACAGTTCTCTGCTGCTTTATAAAGCCTGCAGGCTGCTTATAAGCCAATGAGAAGTGCACACATATAATACACCTAGCTTGCAGTGATTAATCAAGCAGAAGCTGAGCAAGTCAGCCAGTCAGTTGGAGAGGGCTTCAGTTGCATATAGACAATGGCTATATGACCAGCAGGGGGCACCAGCGTGCAGGATATTCCCTCTCATCTGCCCCCCTCCTAACTAAACTGCATGGGATACTACAATAAAATTAAAAACAATGGTGCATGAGCCAGCCTGGGGCCCCGGGAACTCTCACTGCCCGGGGCCCCAGAACCAGCATCTAACACCATATGTGAGCGCAGCCAAACCCTTGGAGCTGCCACCCCCAAGGCCTGTCTCCTACTGCTCTAAAACTTACCAAACACACAAATGGAGAAACTCACTCCCAAACAGTTCTCTGCTGCTTTATAAAGCCTGCAGGCTGCTTATAAGCCAATGAGAAGTGCACACATATAATACACCTAGCTTGCAGTGATTAATCAAGCAGAAGCTGAGCAAGTCAGCCAGTCAGTTGGAGAGGGCTTCAGTTGCATATAGACAATGGCTATATGACCAGCAGGGGGCACCAGCGTGCAGGATATTCCCTCTCATCTGCCCCCCCTCCTAACTAAACTGCATGGGATACTACAATAAAATTAAAAACAATGGTGCATGAGCCAGCCTGGGGCCCCGGGAACTCTCACTGCCCGGGGCCCCAGAACCAGCATCTAACACCATATGTGAGCGCAGCCAAACCCTTGGAGCTGCCACCCCCAAGGCCTGTCTCCTACTGCTCTAAAACTTACCAAACACACAAATGGAGAAACTCACTCCCAAACAGTTCTCTGCTGCTTTATAAAGCCTGCAGGCTGCTTATAAGCCAATGAGAAGTGCACACATATAATACACCTAGCTTGCAGTGATTAATCAAGCAGAAGCTGAGCAAGTCAGCCAGTCAGTTGGAGAGGGCTTCAGTTGCATATAGACAATGGCTATATGACCAGCAGGGGGCACCAGCGTGCAGGATATTCCCTCTCATCTGCCCCCCTCCTAACTAAACTGCATGGGATACTACAATAAAATTAAAAACAATGGTGCATGAGCCAGCCTGGGGCCCCGGGAACTCTCACTGCCCGGGGCCCCAGAACCAGCATCTAACACCATATGTGAGCGCAGCCAAACCCTTGGAGCTGCCACCCCCAAGGCCTGTCTCCTACTGCTCTAAAACTTACCAAACACACAAATGGAGAAACTCACTCCCAAACAGTTCTCTGCTGCTTTATAAAGCCTGCAGGCTGCTTATAAGCCAATGAGAAGTGCACACATATAATACACCTAGCTTGCAGTGATTAATCAAGCAGAAGCTGAGCAAGTCAGCCAGTCAGTTGGAGAGGGCTTCAGTTGCATATAGACAATGGCTATATGACCAGCAGGGGGCACCAGCGTGCAGGATATTCCCTCTCATCTGCCCCCCTCCTAACTAAACTGCATGGGATACTACAATAAAATTAAAAACAATGGTGCATGAGCCAGCCTGGGGCCCCGGGAACTCTCACTGCCCGGGGCCCCAGAACCAGCATCTAACACCATATGTGAGCGCAGCCAAACCCTTGGAGCTGCCACCCCCAAGGCCTGTCTCCTACTGCTCTAAAACTTACCAAACACACAAATGGAGAAACTCACTCCCAAACAGTTCTCTGCTGCTTTATAAAGCCTGCAGGCTGCTTATAAGCCAATGAGAAGTGCACACATATAATACACCTAGCTTGCAGTGATTAATCAAGCAGAAGCTGAGCAAGTCAGCCAGTCAGTTGGAGAGGGCTTCAGTTGCATATAGACAATGGCTATATGACCAGCAGGGGGCACCAGCGTGCAGGATATTCCCTCTCATCTGCCCCCCTCCTAACTAAACTGCATGGGATACTACAATAAAATTAAAATCAATGGTGCATGAGCCAGCCTGGGGCCCCGGGAACTCTCACTGCCCGGGGCCCCAGAACCAGCATCTAACACCATATGTGAGCGCAGCCAAACCCTTGGAGCTGCCACCCCCAAGGCCTGTCTCCTACTGCTCTAAAACTTACCAAACACACAAATGGAGAAACTCACTCCCAAACAGTTCTCTGCTGCTTTATAAAGCCTGCAGGCTGCTTATAAGCCAATGAGAAGTGCACACATATAATACACCTAGCTTGCAGTGATTAATCAAGCAGAAGCTGAGCAAGTCAGCCAGTCAGTTGGAGAGGGCTTCAGTTGCATATAGACAATGGCTATGTGACCAGCAGGGGGCACCAGCGTGCAGGATATTCCCTCTCATCTGCCCCCCTCCTAACTAAACTGCATGGGATACTACAATAAAATTAAAAACAATGGTGCATGAGCCAGCCTGGGGCCCCGGGAACTCTCACTGCCCGGGGCCCCAGAACCAGCATCTAACACCATATGTGAGCGCAGCCAAACGCTTGAAGCTGCCACCCCCAAGGCCTGTCTCCTACTGCTCTAAAACTTACCAAACACACAAATGGAGAAACTCACTCCAAAACAGTTCTCTGCTGCTTTATAAAGCCTGCAGGCTGCTTATAAGCCAATGAGAAGTGCACACATATAATACACCTAGCTTGCAGTGATTAATCAAGCAGAAGCTGAGCAAGTCAGCCAGTCAGTTGGAGAGGGCTTCAGTTGCATATAGACAATGGCTATATGACCAGCTCCCACTGTTTGGGAGTGAGTTTCTCCATTTGTGTGTTTGGTATATATATATATACATACACAAGTCCCGGCCGTGTTAAATACTATTCCCCCTCCAGGCCGCCATGGATGGTGGGGAATGAAATAATTCATCTTCCATCAATTGCTGGAGGCCGAATTATAGTGTTTTATAAGTAACTTTAGCTCTGTCTTCAGCTGGGAGCCAGGCGGACATCCGTGTAAGACAGCCCTTCCGTGGTTTTCTTGCATACCGATTACGTTATACAAATTGGTTATTTCAATCTTGGTTCCATGGAATGAGATGTTGATAGTATCAAAGTCTACCACAGATAGGTGTGAAACAAGATGAAGCATGTTAGGCTAAGTAAATTCTATTCTATGAAGTCATATGCTGTGCCTCGCACTCCCTTAGACCGCATATTGAACCACGTGCATTCCATAAGGGCCTGTTTCCACTACATGCAGATTGGATGCAGAATGGATGCAGAAAAACAGACTCCAATTAATGCGTATGGGAAAATCTGCATCAGAAAAATCGCGTTTAGTGGAAGCATTCCCATAGGCTTTCATTGGAGTCAGTTTTTCTGCATCCATTCTGCATCCAATCTGCGTGTAGTGGAAACAGGCCCTAAATGTCTGCCCTGTATTTGGCTCCATCCATCTTCCCATCAACTCTGACCAGCTTCCCTGTCCCTGCTGAAGAGATGCACCCCCCGAGCATGATGCTGCCACTACCATATTTGACAGTGGGGATGGTGTGTTCAGAGTGATGTGCAGTGTTAGTTTTCCGCCACACATAACGTTTTGCATTTTGGCTAAAAAGTTATCATCTGTCAAAAGTCTCATCTGACCAGAGCACCTCTTCCACATGTTTGCTGTGTCCCCCACATGGCTTGTGGCAAACTGCAAACGGGACTTCTTATGCTTTTCTGTTAACAATGGCTTTCTTCTTGCCACTCTTCCATAACGGCCAACTTTGTGCAGTGCACAACTAATAGTTGTCCTATGGACAGATTCCCCCACCTGAGCTGTAGATCTCTACAGCTCGTCCAGAGTCACCATGGGGCTCTTGACTGCATTTCTGATCAGCGCTCTCCTTGTTCGGCCTGTGAGTTTAGGTGGATGGCCTTGTCTTGGTAGGTTTACAGTTGTGCCATACTCCTTCCATTTCGGAATGATCGCTTGAACAGTGCTCCGTGGGATGTTCAAGGCTTTGGAAATCTATTTGTAGCCTAAGCCTGCTTTAAATTTCTCAATAACTTTATCCCTGACCTGTCTGGTGTGTTCTTTGGACTTCATGGTGTTGTTGCTCCCAATATTCTCTTAGACAACCCACAGGTGCACTCCATTTAGTCATTAGCACTCATCAGGCAATGTCTATGGGCAACTGACTGCACTCAGACCAAAGGGGGCTTAATAATTACGCACACCCCACTTTGCAGTTATTTATTTGTAAAAAAAATGTTTGGAATCATGTATGATTTTCGTTCCACTTCTCACATGTACACCACTTTGTATTGGTCTTTCACGTGGAATTCCAATAAAATTGATTCATGTTTGTGGCAGTAATATGACAAAATGTGGCAAACTTCAAGGGGGCCGAATACTTTTGCAAACCACTGTAAAGGAATCTTTTAGTCAGAACTATAACATTGGGAGAAAAAATAATAATTTACAGCATGTACTTATTTTTGTTTCTTGCCGAATGAAAGGGTGTCTATTTACAGTTTTAGATTATCTTAAATCTTTAGTTCCATGACTATTGGATTTGTAGTATGGTGTACACTGTCAGTGACCTTGCATTGCGAGGAGTCCTTGAGGTATCCTTGTAAAAGAGATGTTTAATTTTTATATCTACAGCATTAGATAATAATATGGAAAAGGGAAAAAAGGAGATCTAATGTTCAAAAGCAATCAGATGTCTTATTTTATAAATGATTGCACTGTTCTCCAAGTAAAATGCTATGGTCTTCGACACCATTACAATAATGTCATTTTTATTATACTAGGATTTTTAATAACCTTAGGTGTAATGCGATTGGGGTGACATATTCATTTGTTTATTTTTAAATTTTTCTTTTTAAGCTTGCTTCCTTCATTTATACAGTGCTGCTCTTTAATACAAAATCTAGTTGAGCTCCTGTGTTTATTTCCTAGTCTGTGACAAATAGACTCAGCCAGCGTACAGTAGACGATTAACAAACAGGAAACTGAATGCCTCTTGATTGGGATGAAGCCTTACCACAGGAATTCTCATCTACCCAGACAGCTTTGCAGCAACTAGCGCATAAGCTTAATTGAAACTCAAAGTCATTCAGCTGACACAAACACTACTCTGTTGCCAGGAAAAGGAATGAGGACCTACAGGGATGAAACCTTTTAATATATAATAGTTGATATAGTCTTCAGAGGATGGGTAGATGTGCAGGTAATGTGCAGATAATCTGCAGATAATGTAGAAATTGTTACATCGTGATGCAGATGCAATGATAGTTCTATCGGGCTATCGCATTGATTGTGATGCGTTGCAGCGGGTTCTGCTTCCACTAGCATTACAGAGCAACTGCTATTCACTAACTGCTTTTGAAAATAAATATATCCCTGAGAATCCTATACAATAAAATGCAAGTGTCCCTGCGTCATCAACTGAATGGTTGTGTGTCCCTGGCTTATTTGTACTGAGCATGTGCGCAGCCAGGGCAATTAGGACACAGGCCCGGACCTGACAGTTTGCTGTCTGTGGTTCTCAGAGGTTTTCATTGCATTGTGGGAAATAACAGCTTTTTCCAACTGCCAAGCAAGCAGCTCCCTGTGTGCATATATATCAGACAGTGGTGGTGAACGAGCAAGCAGGACGCGTATGTGCGCGCATTGCGGGGTAGTATTAGCAGCTGTGACCTAGTGCCCATTTTTTAACGTGCAGGCCTTTTTACTAGTCCCCTCCCCTATAAAGAGATTGACTAATCCAAAACCTGTCACTTCTGTCAGATTTGTACTATCTACTGTAAGTGACAGCAACATAGGAGAAAAGTAATTTATGGCTCATTTTACTCTGGAAGAAATGTACTTTTTATTTGTATATGTTTGCACATATTTTAAATTTTACAGTTTTTTTTGCTGTAGTACCCCTTTAACTCTTTCAGGCAGAGAAAGAAAAAAAGGAACACAGCATAGTTATTTGTGTGCTAGGCACTGTACATACCCATGTCTATCTCATCATGTCACACGTCACTTTGGGTATCTTTTAAGATTTAATATACATAAACATTTACTTATGAACACATTTCTGATGGTGTAAACTAATTTGTGTAAGTTTATGTCTTGCAGAAGAATGCTGATGTGTGAATCAGCTCCTAAATTCTTTTGCACTTTGCTGATTTTACAATACCATACACAGTCACAGTCCCAGAAACAGCAGAGTAAGTCAAAAGCATTAAGAAACTTCCTTTATGTGTTTTTCCGTCAAGAGAGTTGTACCGTCCATAAAGCCCTCTTCCACTGCATTGGCAATGGACAGTGTATCTTTTGTCTGAAGGCTTGTTTGGCTCTTGGCTCTTTCATCCCAATTCAAACAATTCCCATTCTGATAGACTGGTTACAGGACCCATAGTAAAAGCTTCTTGATGACCCGGCACACACTGGACACAAGACTTTTAAGGTCTATAGGGATGTTGAATTTGTCCTTGCTTTGCTGTCATTTTTTTTGTTTCCCTTAGTTTTCTGCTTTCCTTCATGTTCAGCAAAATTGACATAAAACAACAAAACGAAGAGCAATGTTTTTTCAATTCCAATCGATTTAATGTTTCTTCTTATATTGTCTACATCTAGAGCTCATTCTGCCATTCACTGCTTTGTTCCAGGATTAGGAGTATG
Source organism: Hyperolius riggenbachi (assembly GCF_040937935.1). NCBI lineage: Eukaryota > Metazoa > Chordata > Amphibia > Anura > Hyperoliidae > Hyperolius > Hyperolius riggenbachi. The sequence continues at coordinate 315,327,032 of NC_090647.1, read as the reverse complement.
TTTGTCATATCCACACAACGGCAACGTTTTTCAAAACCCTTTGTTTTATTTTCAGAATTTTCTATCTCAGCTTTGTCCGTAATTCAATTAAGAATGAACCTGTAGAAGACCTTATTTAATGCCAAAAAAAAGAGTAAATTGTCTCCATTTGTTGCTGTCCATTGAAATTATTTTAATTATTTTCACATTCCTTTTGTTCATTCCAAAATAACTTTTCATTATTTCAGATCTTTTCAGACAGGGCTTTAGAGGTGGCAAAACACCATACTGTCTTTCTTTTGTTTTTAGATCTTTTAAATTCAGTCAATTTTCTTCATTAATTGTATTGTTTGAAAAATTAAACCAATCCACTCTACACTTTATTTTTCTAAAAATCCATTTCAAGAAATAAAAATTAAGAAAATTAACCAATTCTTCTTGATTAAAAAAAGCATTCAATTTTTCTACACAATGGATCATGCTTACTGAAAAAATGGGGAAAAAAATGAATATTTTTGTTGAATTCAATTGTATATGACCACTATAAGATTTTATCATCTTGTAGTTCCCCTTTTACTACATCAGCTTTCCCATTCTTTTTGTGCTGTAAGGTTTTTTTTTTTTCTGATCCAGTTTTGACTGACTTTAATACTAATGTGCAGACCTTCCACAGTTATTTATGAACTGAGCCAAGCCTTCTCATATTATTCTGATATTCTTTGCTGGCATCAGGCAAAGAATATCTCTGTGGGTCAGAGTGCCCTTAGGCTACTTTCACAGTAGGATGTTGCGTTTGATGCGGCGTTAAGGACGCACAATGTGGCCCTAACGCAACGCATATACACTTTCACAGTGCGACGTTAAAGTCACACCTTAGAAAATGTATTTACTATGGAACGAAAACGGTGCATGCTAGACATTTTATGAAAGAGAAAAAAAAATGACTGAGCATGTGCAACACAAGTAACGCAGCAGATTCATTGCTAAACTCACAGCATGCAGTCATTTCTAATAACGCTACACATTACACACTAACACAACGTGTGCACTGTGAATGTCGTACAGACTTTGCATTTCTGTGCGTTACTCTGCATTAAAACATTTTTTTATTTTTTTTTAACATATCATTTTTATTTTCAAACACCAACACAAGGTATACAAAGAACGTACATAGTATGTACCACCGTGCTCCCACATGTAGGAGATTATAACAGCATTGTTACGCACATACTGCACCTTCCAACAATCAAAATGGTAAAATGTACTAGCAACCTGCATGAGTGGGAAACACAGACAGACAGCAGCAGCAGCAGGAGGAATGGAGGAGTAATGAGAGTAGCTATTGTTGGACGTAATAGCTGGTGGCAGAGTGGCAGCAGAAGGTAAATCTGTGTACCCTTGGCAGTGGGAAACACAGACAGGCAGCAGCAGCAGCAGGAGGAATGGAGGAGTAGTGTGAGTGTGGCAGCAGGTAGGTAGGCAGCGTGACATAATGCCCTGGTACCTAGTGTTGATACCAGGGCTGTAAATAAACACAACAGGAGGTCCCAGACAGCGGTCGTGCAGCCCACATCGTGTCCAATACACAACTCGGACAACACAGTTTTCAACCCGGACACCTCTAAAAATAATATCACAAAGTATTAATAAAAAGGCTGGCTTAGTGAGCAGGAGCCAGGAGGTGGTAAAGGGTGGTAAGGCACATTAACGATGGTTCTTCCGGCAGCCAGTTCATGTCCCCCTCTCGCGGACAACAGGGGCCAGGAACTCGCCTTCCACCCACGCCTGGTTCATCTTGAGAAACGTCAGTCTGTCCACAGACTTGTGAGACAGACGTGAGCGTTTCTCGGTGACCACGCCACCAGCTGCACTGAAGCAGCGCTCGGACAGCACGCTGGAAGGGGGGCAGGACAGCACTTCCAGGGCGTACTGCGCCAGCTCGCTCCAGATCTCCAGGCGCTTGACCCAATACTCCATGGGATCAACAGGGGCATCGCTGTCAAGCCCGCTGTAGGACCCCATGTAGTCAGCCACCATTCGGGTCAGGCGCTGGCTGTGACCGGAGGAGGATGCTGCTGCATGCACCTCCTCTCTAGTCACTGCTGCCGGAGCCTCTACAGTCCTGTAGAGCTCGTTGCTGAGAGACAGCAGGTCTGTGGGGAGCTTGCTGCTGGATGCAGGCACCTGCTGCTGCCTCTGTGCTGGCTGGACAGTGGGGGTGGAAGGCTGGGGGAAGGCTTCCTCGAAGCGCTCAACAAGGGCCTGCTGCAAGCTCCTTATTTGTTGCGCTGGGTCTCCTCCTGCAGGCGGCAGGAACTGGCTCAACTTCCCCTTGAGGCGTGGGTCCAACATCATGCTGATCCAGATGTCCTCCCTCTGCTTCATCTGGATCACCCTGGGGTCCTTGCGCAGGCACGTCAGCATGTGCGCTGCCATTGGGAAGAGGCGGGCCACGTGTGCTGGCACATCGACGGCAGTGCTGTCCTCATCCTCCTCCTCTGCCGCCTCATCCTCTCTCCACCCCCGCACCAACTCAGCTGCGCTGTGCTGATCCCCCTCATCAGCAGCAAGGTCAGGGACCTCCACCAAGTCCTCCTCCTCCTCCCCCTCAGAGGTGGACTGTGCAGCTGCTGCTGGTCCAAGGCTGCCGCTCACTGTTCCAGCAAAGCATCGAGGGCCCTGTTCAGCAGACAAACCAGGGGCACCCACTCGCAGACCATAGCATGGTCCCTGCTCACCATGTTAGTGGCCTGCAGAAAGGGAGCCAGCACTAAGCACACCTGCTGCATGTGCCTCCAGTCATCATCGGGGACGATGGACGGGATGTTGCTGGTCTTGTCCCTTCTCTGAGTGGCGTAAACAGTGGCCTGGGCAAGGTACTGGTTGACAGTGTGCTTCTGTTCAACCAGACGCTCCAACATCGCCAGGGTGGAGTTCCAGCGAGTTGGAACGTCAAGGATCAGCCGATGGCGTGGCAGCTCCAGCTCCTTTTGCACATCTTCCAGGCTCGCACAGGCTGCAGCCGAGCGCAGGAAGTGACGCACAACGTTCCTTGCCGTTTCCAGCAGTTCGCTCATCCCCTGGTAGGTGTGCAAGAACTTCTGCACCACCAGGTTCAGCACGTGGGCAAGACAGGGGATGAGGGTCAGGTTTCCCCTGTCAATTGCGGCAACCAGATTGGCCCCATTGTCGGCCACCACCTCTCCGACTCTGAGGCCTCTGGGGGTCAGCCAAATCCTCTTCTGCTCCTGGAGTTTGGCCAACACATGGGTTGCCGTCAGTTTGGTCTTCCCAAGGCTGACCAAGTGCAGCAGCGCTTGGCAGTGGCGGGCCTTCACGCTGCTGCTGAGGTGGGGGGTTTGGCCAGGTGTGCCGGAGGATGGCAGAGGATCGGAGGAACCTGCTGCAGTTCCCCTGACCTTGCGGGATGGCACCACCCACTGTGTTGCTGCTGCTGCTGTGCCCGCTGCTGCTCTCCCATCCTCACCCCCTTCCACCAAGCTGACCCAGTGGACAGTGAAGGACAGGTAGCGGCCTGTCCCGAAGCGGCTGCTCCAGGAGTCCATGGTGACGTGGACCCTTTCACCAACCGCGTGCTCCAGCCCTCGCTCCACATTGGCCATCACAAAGCGGTGCAGTGCAGGAATGGCCTTGCGGGCGAAAAAGTGTCTGCTGGGGAGCTGCCAGTCTGGGGCTGCACAAGCAAGCAGCGCACGCATGTCGCTCCCCTCCTGCACGAGCGTGTACGGCAGGAGTTGGGAGCACATGGCCCGTGCCAGCAAGCCGTTCAGCTGACGCACGCGACGGCTGCTGGGAGGCAGAGCCCTAACCACCCCCTGGAAGGACTCGCTCAAAAGGCTCTGGCGTGGCCTTTTGCTGGCACGGGAATCAGCGGACACAGCAGAGGAGGCCACTGAGGACTGGCTGCCAGAACAGGCCTCAGTGTCGGCGGCAGGAGTTGCAGAGGGGGGAGGAGCAGTGCGTTTCCGCACTCCTGCTGGTGCTGCTGGAGGAGCAGGAGGGCGGGTGGCTGCTGTTGCTGCTGCTGCTGCTGCTGAAGGCTGTGCAGTGATGGGTGTGGTGCCACTGCCAGCACCAGATGCCTTCAGCCTCTGGAACTCCTCATGCTGGTGGAAATGTTTCGCAGCAAGGTGGGTGATGAGCGAGCTGGTGCTGAACTTTAAGGGGTCTGCACCTCTGCTCAACTTCCGCTGACAGTGGTTGCAAGTGGCGTACTTGCTGTACACTGTGGGCATGGTGAAAAATCGCCAGATTGGTGACAAAAACAACCCCCTACGGCCTGGAGCCGCTGCTGCCTGTCTCCCTGTGGTGGTTGGGGCGGGGGCTTGGGTGCGGCTGGTGGTGGTACTGGCAGATGCTGCTGCTGCTGAGCCTGAGACACCAGCAGGCTGTGGGACCTGCCTACTGCTGCCAATGCTTGCAATGATGCGCCTCCTTGCAAGGCCCACAAGCGCATCCTCCTCCTCCTCCTCAGAGCTGCTGATGACGACATCCCCTGGAGCTGGTGGCACCCAGTCTTTGTCTGTCACCGTGTCATCATCATCATCCCCCTCCTGAAACATGTCCTGCTGGGATGATTACCCCCCAAACTCCTCTCCTGATGCATGGATGGGCTGTTTGACTGTCGCCACAGTCTTGCTGTCCAATCCCTCCTCCCCCAAAGTGCCCATCAGCATCTCCTCCTCAAGATCGCCAACAACAGCAGACAATTTACTCATGATGCCTGGGGTCAAAAGACTGCTGAATGACAAGTCGGCGACTGACGGTGAACTGGCCTCCTCCCCAGGCCCTGCTGGGCGGCTACTGCGAACAGGGGTGGTGGTGGTGGTGGTGAGGGTGGAGGCCTCGGATGCAGAGCTGATGGCGGGCTGCTCATCCTCCGTCATCAGTTGCACCACAGTGTCTGCATCCTTTTCCTCAATGGGACGTTTCCGACCCGGCTGGAGGAAAATAGGAGCAGGTACTACACGCTGCTGCTGCTGCTGCTGTGTCTCTGCAGCGTGAGTTGCTCCTGCTGGGCGGCGCCCAAGGCGTCCACGGCCAGGGGCTGTAGGAGGAATGTTAGCCACTGACGCAGCTGCTGCTGCTGCGGAACTGTGCATGGTGGCACGGCCGCGGCTTGCCACAATGCTGCTCCCTCTCCTCTTGATTCCCTTGCTGCCCTTCCCCTTGCCCAAACCGCGCTGGCTGCCACTTACAGACATCTTTGATGTTTTGGGCGTAAACAAAAAAGTTTTTTAAAAGGGCGGGTGAAAAAGTGGGGTACTTTAATGGAGTGGGTTGGTGGGTGAGGTGACACTAATCACTAAGTGATTAGATCGCTAAGTGATTACTAGTACAGTACTAATACAAAATACAATAATTCAGTAATCAGTATAAGTGTGAACAGTGAACAGTGAGTGTGTCCCCTAGTACACTAACTAGAAAATACAATAATCAGTAGTAATCAGATTAAGTAGAAGGAAATAGAGTGAGTGTGTGTACTGAGTGCACGCACACACACACGCAGGAGCTAGCCTATGAACAGTGACTGAGTGTCCCTAGTAGTAAGTAGTAATGAAGTGTACAACTAGAAATTACAATAATCAGTAGTAACCAGAAGGAAATAGAGTGTGTGTACTGACAGTGCACGCACACACACACGCAGCGCAGGAGCTAACATATGAACAGTGACTGAGTGTCCCTAGTAGTAAGTAGTTAGTAAGTAAAACTAGAAATTACAATAATCAATAGTAATCAGAAGGAAATAGAGTGTGTGTGTGTACTGTGCACGCACACACGCAGGAGCTATGAACAAACAGTGACAGTGAGTGTCCTAGTACAGTTACTACAAAATACAATCACTCAGTAGTAAAGGTAGGACAGCAGAAACACTGGTATAATAAACTAACAGAGGACAGTCACAGGAGGACAGCTGCCCACACAGGCAAGGCCCTGAGGCCTAAAGCAGTGTAAGCTTGCCTGCAGCAGCTGTGTCTGTCTCTATGTAACACACAAGCTACTAACTAAAATACAATGTCTATCTAACTAACAACAATATAGGTGTGTATAGGAGGTGTATGTGAGCAAAAACGCTAGGTAGTTGACCACAATAAAGCTCTTGCTAAGCCAAAGCACAAAGGAGCAGATCTCTCTCTGTACAAAGTCAGGCAAGGACAGAAAAACGGAACATGGCGGCCGCTATTTATAGGGTAGGGGCTGGCCAGGGTCCCCCTCTGTGATTGGCTGCCGTCAGAGGGCCTGGGAGCCCTCTGATTGGCTCTAAGGACATCAATCTGGGCTATGACGCTATTCGAGCTCGGTATTCGAGCTCGAATAGCGCTGTTAGCTCGAATAGCTCGAATAGTGAATGGGCTATTCGAGTTCACTCGAATAGCCCATTCGAGTAGCTGCAGCTATTCGAGCTCGGTATTCGGCTCGAATAGCTGAAAAAGAGCTCGAATATTCGAGCTACTCGAATATTCGAGCTCTGCTGAGCACCACTGTGTGAGACTCAGCAAGTTCAGAGGCCCTTGAGATGTTTTTCTAAATGCTCACCATTGCAACAGCAACTTCCATGTGTATGGTGTTGGGGTCACAGGGGACCAAAATTGCCCTCATAAGAACCTAAAAGCCAATGCTTCGGGGAGAAATGAGAGAATTCCTTAAATAAGTCAGTGTTCTCTCCACAATTAAAAATCAAGTTCCCAATCTAGATTTGCTGTAATATCTATTCTGGTCACAATCCTTTTCTGGATTCTGGTTCTGCAGAACTTCTGTCGGTAGCTTGTGTCTGAACATCATGTGTGAGAGCTGCCCATTTTTGGTCCTCTGGTGGTCTCTGTTATTAGAGCTTCACTCAGCAGCAGCTTGTATCTGAACATCATATTCCAGAGGTCCCCACTTTTTGTCCTCCAGGTGACCAATAACCAATATGCTATTGAATTACTCCATATACATAGGACTCTATACTTGCTTCATTCCTAAGAATTTTAGCTCTGTCCTGTTATTATTATTATTTAGTATTTACATAGCGCCGACATCTTCCATCGCGCTGTACAGAGCGTGTTGTCACTGAACTGTTCCTTGGAGGGGCTCACAATCTAATCCCTACCATAGTCCTATGTATGTATTGTGTAGTGTATGTATCGTAGTCTAGGGCCAATTTAGGGGGAAGCTAATTAACTTGTCTGTATGTTTTTGGGATATGGGAGGAAACCGGAGTACCCAGAGGAAACCCACGCAGAAACGGGGAGAACATACAAACTCCTTGCAGATTTTGACCTGGCTGGGATTTAAACCGTGGACTCACCGTTGCAAGGCGATATCGCTAACCACTATGTCACCGTGCTGCCCACTACGCCACAATGCTGCCCTGTTGAGGCTGCCCTGCCTCTAGAATCATGTCCTAGTCCTCTCTTAGGCCAAATTTGGTTTTATGAATGGATTCTTCTGGTTTTACCAGTCTGTTTAGCAGTCACCGAACCAGAAGCTGGGCTGCTGCAGCCACACATGGGATTTGTCTTAAGCAAAAAGCAAGTCATCTTTCTGATTGATACTTTTCTATGACCTTTTGGATGACATTCTGATCTACTCCCAAGTTCTGCCTAGTCACTGAAATCATGGACAGTTCTGCAGTGCATCTATGCCAAGCTTCAGAAATGTTTGGTTGAACTTTCAGAAGTTATTTTTTAGATATATATTCTAAGCTGAAAGTTGGTGCATGGATTCTGCTAAGCTTTTTTCTGTTCTGAATTTGCTGCATCTTCTGGGATCAAAAGATAATCCAAGGTTTTTCAGTGATGCCAATTGTTATTGTCAATACATTGACCACTTGCCGACCACACGCTTATACCGTGCGTAGGCAAAGTGGCAGCTGCAGGACCAGCGACGCATTTCTGCGTCGCCGGCTGCAGGCTAATTAATCAGGAAGCAGCCGCTCACGTGAGCGGCTGCTTCCTGTCAATTCATGGCGGGGGTCTCCGTGAATAGCCTGCGGGCCGCCGATCGCGGCTCGCAGGCTAAATGTAAACACAAGCGGAAATAATCCGCTTTCTTTACATTGTACAGCGCTGCTGCGCAGCAGCGCCGTAAGGCAGATCGGCGATCCCCGGCCAATCAGCGGCCGGGGATCGCCGCCATGTGACAGGGGACAGCCTGTCACTGGCTGCACAGGACGGATAGCGTCCTGTGCAGCCCGGATCACCAGGGGGGCCAGGTAAGAGAGGGAGGGGGGGATTTCGCCACGGAGGGGGGCTTTGAGGTGCCCCCCCCCCCCGCAACACCCGGCAGGCAGGAGCGATCAGACCCCCCCAGCACATCATCCCCCTAGTGGGGAAAAAAGGGGGGCGATCTAGTCGCTCTGCCTGCACCCTGATCTGTGCTGGGGGCTGCAGAGCCCACCCAGCACAGATCAGCTAAAACAGCGCTGGTCCTTAAGGGGGGGTAAAGGGTGGGTCCTCAAGTGGTTAAAGACTATTAGTAAAAAGCAAATGTAATAAAGTGTACAGATATGCTAGTAAACAGCAAACATAATACAATGCATTGATACTGTATGCTTGTATCGCTCAAGTCAGAGCTCTGACTTGAGCGTTACTAGCATATCTATGCACTTTATTTAAATTGCTTGGGTTTTGGTGGGTGTAATATGTTTGTTTGCTGTTTACTTTTGCACCCTGATGAAGCCTATATGGTAAAACATGTAGGTCATTAGCACATTTGTATAGCACTTTATGTTAACCCCAGTAGCTAGCTCATTTTGATCTGGTTTTAAGTACCCAATTAGTCACATGATAGGGGAGAGGGAACTAGCTTTGTTGGGGATTCACAGATTCCTCTGGAATTCCCCACCAGTGTTTTTTACTCCCCTTATTGACTCTTTATATGTAGGTCCCTAGCCAGAATCTCTTGTACCATTAGAGATAGTAACTTATGTGTATGTGCCACATGTCCATGTTTTATTGACCTAATGTAATGATTGGTGTCAGCACGCAGAGAGAATCTGATTATTGGTGATCTGCAGTATCACCAAGAATACAGATATATACCTGATTATTGATGATCTGCAGAATCACAGATAATACAGATATATTGCTAACCTCTGGACACCTGAAGCGTGTAAGTGTTTGGTGTAACAGTAGAAATTGGACCACCGGGGTAGCAGGTGGTCCAATAAGTAGAGACAGACTCTACTGCAGTCAAAGACTCCAGGAGAAGGAGACCCTGACTGGTATTGCAGCAGTGCCCCCTCTGAGGAGCAGGGGGCCCCTGCAGGAGGGTTGAGCACCCAAGGGGTGGGTGACAACCAGAAAGGTCGGGCAGGCCGGGTCGGCAACACACTGACAGATAAGTGCAAGACAGAAGGCTGATTCGGTATCCAAGGCAAGCAGGGTTTGGCAACGGAATATCAGATGTGCAAGGTACCGAATCAGAGATCAGAGGAGCAGTCAAGAAAGCAATAAGTCATAACAGATATCAAACAATGCCTAGTCTGGGTGTGAGGTCCGTGGTATCTACACTCTGGAACTAGTCTGAGGTATAACAAGTTCCCTAGTCTGGGTGTGAGGTCCGTGGTCTCTACACCCTGGAACTAGTCTGATGTATAACAGAATGGTAATACAAGTTCCCTAGTCTGGGTGTGAGATCCGTGGTCTCTACACCCTGGAACTGGTCTAATGAATAACACAGATGATACACAGTATTCCTAGTCTGGGGTGTGAGGTCCGTGGTCTCTACACCCTGGAGCTGGTCTAATGAATAACACAGATGATACACAGTATTCCTAGTCTGGGGTGTGAGGTTTGTGGGCTCAACACCCTGGAACTGGTCTAATAAATAACACAGATGATACACAGTATTCCTAGTCTGGGGTGTGAGGTCTGTGGTCTCTACACCCTGGAACTCGTCTAAGGAATAACACAGATGATACACAGTATTCCTAGTCTGGGGTGTGAGGTCCGTGGTCTCTACACCCTGGAACTGGTCTAAGGAATAACACAGATGATACACAGTATTCCTAGTCTGGGGTGTGAGGTCCGTGGTCTCTACACCCTGGAACTGGTCTAATGAATAACACAGATAATACACAGTAACTGGCTAAGTGTGGATTCCCAGGTCCACCTGGTTCCACCACACTGAAAGATCTGACTGAGGTCTGAGTGCTAACACATAGGAATTCGCAACGCCAGACAACCAGCAACTGAACAGCGAGAGATATATATAGTGAAGCGCTCCCCAGCGCCGCCCAGCTCCCATCAACCAATCAAGTGCTGAGCAGGGATCAGCTGACCGCCTCGATCAGCTGACCCTTCTCCTATTGGTATAAAGAGCCTGTCTTGCGGCGCGCGCGCACGTAGCTCTCCATTTGTGTGCACTACTGGGTCCAGACAAACCAGACGCATGTTGCTGCGGAGAAACCGCCACTCTGTGCGTGGAGACCGCCGCCTCACTGTCAGAAGGCGCGGCGGCTTCTCCGCAATTCGTCACACCTAATAAATGTTACGTTTTAATAGTGTCCACAGGGCATAATCGCCGTTGGGGAATACATTCTTCATGATATATGAAAGGGGCAAAGAGAGGAAATGGAATGTTTTTTTCATGATAACCACTATTCAAAACAAATATTGAGGTGATCATTACCACTTAAGCATCAATAAAGAGCAAATGCACCCACTGGGCCCCTCAGATCCAAGGTCCCTGGTACAGGCACAATCTCTGCATCACCTATTGCTACTCTTCTGTCTATAACTAATTTAGATCACTGCCAGCAGTTGGTTATGCTGGAATGCTTGGAGGTTCCAGCCATCATCCACCCTATGGAATGTGGTGGCTTAGGCGTTGCACTTTGTCCATGTCCTAGGCAAGTGGGCTGGTTACATGGAGGGTTTACTTTCCTACTTGTGAGTACCATAAGACAATCCTACTGATCAAAATGTTTTCATTATTGAGAGCAGAAATTACATCATTAAGAAGTTTTAGAACCCCTCTAGTGGTACACCTTGTGCCCAATTAGCTGAATTGCTGAGATCAAAAGGATTGCAATGGCCCAGTTGATATTCTCTGAACAGGGCCATTTGCCAAATAAATCCCTTAGTACATATATACGCTGAGCACGGGGGCAGGGAGCAGGAGGACACAGGGGGACAGAACATTTTCCATAGATGGCGCAAGTCCGAATGTACTATTCAGACTATAAGACGCACTGATCTTTTCTCCCCACTTTTGAGGGCAAAAAAGTGCATCTTATAGTCCGAAAAATATTGTCTCAAGTCTCTGGTTTCTCACAGACTGCTTCATCTTTTCCTTCAGGATTTTCCTGATTTGTTGTTTTCATTCTACTATCCTCATAAGCCTTGAAAGGCTTATTACAGACAAGCACACCGTTGGTGGAATGTTATGACCACTATGTTCACAGTGAGGATTGTTTATTTATGATGATGTGTAGATTTTGGCTTGTGCCAAACAAAGTGTTTAGATTAATGGCAAACAGCTCAATTACAATCTCATCAGACCATTTAGCCTCCTTCCAGCCAACAGCAAGACAGACCACATGCTATAAAATGGCTTTGATGAATATGCCAAATCAAAGAGCTAACATTTTCCTTGATTAGCTATGACCAAGCAAGGACCAGCAGGTCTAAAATGTGAAAGCTCTGAGATTTGGCATGTTCTATAATGCCATTTAGTGTGTGTGTGTATCATTTTGCTGTTTGGTGGTGAGGATATGGACTCCCAGCCCAGCACTTCTTTGACTCCCCACTTAAGAGGATCATATCTAGGTTTTGAGAATTTTCTTCTTTTTTTCTTCCAGCTGACTTGAGAGCCTACCACAAGGCTTCTAGCACACTGTAGGAAAGCTGCCGCGTGAGATTTAGTTAAGAGTTGCTTTGCTTTCACTTGTCTTTCACAAAAATGTAACAGATGACTGTATACACACCTTCCAACCTCAGCCAATGAGGCTTGTAGCTTATTGAGAATATTCCATAGATTTCTTGCTGGCCTCCTTTACTAGTCTACTTCTAGATCGCTAATAAAATTGGATGTATAGTATGAGAGCCAACCGGTTTTGAATGCTATGAGCAGATTGTGTAGGTAAGCTCTCATACTACATGGAGGTGGAAAATTTGCCAATCATTGGCCAATCAAAAATGGATGTGGACCTTTACTCTTTAGTGATGGTCTGATCTTGACAGTTATAACTGTGTTATACATTTTCTATTTCATAATGATTAATTTAATTGTACTTGTTACTGACTTGACTTGCTTCTGTCCAGTTCACTAATTTGTAAATTTGAGCCAGATTTCTATGAGTTTGCCTGGAGTAATCTTTCACCTTCATGGTTTAAGTTTTGGCACGGTGCTGACTCTGACATGAAAGAATATCTATTTCTGTTGACTAGTGTAAAAAAAAAGTTATTTCCACCGTGGGTCAATGTTCAATGTGAATAAAATCAAAATCAAAACTTCAAAGGGAGGGAATCAATGTATATGTACTGTGCCTGCCGTAAGCTCATGAATCATATGGTTTTATTTATCAAGAGTCTAATAGGAAGTCATGTAATTAATGCAAAAGTGTAAACTGAACTAAATGCAAACAATATGAACTGTAAATTGATATAAAATGTCCTTAGAAAAGAATGTGGGACTTAAACAAAGATAACGAGACCTAGAACAAAGTGTGCATCCACAACATGTGTATAGATGTTATCAAACCAAACTAATGAAAAGACTGTTGTTCTGAACTAATAAGAACAATGTGCACCAGCTTTTTTCAGAACCGGTAATCATACTGCACATATATACATAGTGGTGATTGTAATGTGCTATTTATGATTTCACAAACTTTTGTGTAATTCTTGCAATTAGGATTATGATTGTATTAGGAAAATTGCAATCACAAAAAAACGTATGTGACATTTTGCTTGATTAGGATTATACACAAATTTTGTGTAATTACGATTGTTTTCATGATTACATTTTTGTAATTATTAACATTTTTTAATTATGAGTAATTTTTGGGATGAGTTTCTGTGTAAAACACCAAATTACGATTTTGTGTTACCCGTAATTTTGTGTAATTTTTTTTGTTTGACAAGAAGTTACAGAATTATGAGTAACACTAAATTACGACTCGAAATGATGAATAACAAAATTACGCATTACAAATTTTCTGATAATTACGAATTACAATTTTGTGTTGTAATTGCAAATTCCATGTCGTTATTACAAAAATGCTAAATTTTGGCTCATCACTACCAATACATCTAGGATAGACTAAGTATTATACTGTATCTACTTTGTTTCTTAGTTACCTTGTAAATGCTACATTTGCAGGTCAGACTGAGTATTAGGTTTGTAAGGATTAAGTAAACAAGGAATTGTATCATAAATCATAAAATGTTGTCATAAATACCTCTCAACACTTGAAGGTATAGCAAACATCTTTGCAAGAACCCTTTTTATATCGTGTTGCAATTAATGCATCTAAATGACATTTTAAAAAAAATCCGTCCAGGCAAAGCAATATGTGTCACCCTCAAACCTGAAGTGTCTTGCTGCTTATGCCTGTTCTTAATAATAATAAAAATAAGTAATCACTAACCCTGTGACATTTTCCCCATTATAACAGACTAGGAACTCCAAGGAACTCTCTCATCATTTCATTCTGGACTCCTTATTCATCGTCCCAGAGCAAAGTCTCCCTCTAGCAACACATAAGGGATGCAAAATAAAAAATAAAGCCTTTATTGCTTCATTACTTGCTAGATAGATATAGCAGATGTGATTGTTATTATTATTACTGATGTATAAAGCACCAACACATTCCATTGCCCTGTACAAAACAAATGAAAAAAAAACAAGCTAGGGCAACACAGATAATTGGTAGTTTTATGGTACACCTCATGGAGATTGATCTGTAGCTGTGCTCTGAACACAAGATTCCACTTAAGACTCACCTTACAGATACACAAGCATGCCCCTTCCTTATTACAAAAGGCAAAGAATATGTTACACAAAGCGCTCACTTACCAGCAAAGTGATAAAGAGCTTATAGAAAAGCAGCTCTATTCATTCAAGAAGTAGAAAAAGGATGACTCATTAAGATTCTGCTATTGAAGACTGAGGCCCGTATGCAATTAACTTTTTCTCCTTGGTTTTCTCCAAAGTGATATTTTCAAAGTTGTCAATAAAATGGCTTTTAAATCACCTGCATACAAGAAAATACTTAAAATAGTTTTAATAGTACTTTTTCACACACCTCTTGATATTTTTTCAATTGCAAATTTCAGAAAAGTTATTCTAAATAGAAGATGAAAAATTGTTTACTAGCATAAAACTCAGGAGAAAAAGTGAATTGCATATGGGCCTGAATGTGGTGATGATGACTTGTATTGCATTTCCTTTCTATGGACAGTAGGATGTTTGGTGACCAAAGGCAATGCGAAAAAAAACCCTTTCATCTCTCATCATGGCCAGTAGATACTAGTGGGTTCCAGCAAATTGCAAACTTCATTCATTTCAAGGGAATGCCATTTGAGCTATATATTGCCCAAACACATTTTAGAGGCATTACAGTATTTTTCAGCAAATATCTTGATGCACTTCAAGTGGGACATGCTAGTAGCAGATAGTGTTGGGCGAACAGTGTTCGCCACTGTTCGGGTTCTGCAGAACATCACCCTGTTCGGGTGATGTTCGAGTTCGGCCGAACACCTGACGTTGCTCGGCCAAACCGTTCGGCCACATGGCCGAACTAAGAGCGCATGGCCGAACGTTCCCCGAACGTTCGGCTAGCGCTGTGATTGGCCGAACGGGTCACGTGGTTCGGGCCCGAACGCGCTCTGATTGGCCGAACGGTCACGTGGTTCGGGTAAATAAATACCCGAACCACGTCATATCTCCGCCATTTGTCTGTGGGTTTAGCTTTGGGTAGGCAGGCAGGGTAGTTCGCTCTCCAGCCACGCTAGCCAGGGTCCCCCCCAGTCATTGTGTGTCGCTGCTGGGAACAGTAGTACACCGCTCGCTCAGCCACACTATATATAGCATTGTTTACTGCCACTGTGTACCTTGCTCAGCCACGCTATATATAGCATTGTGTTTTCTGACACTTTGTGTACACGGCTTAGCCTGGCTATATAGCATTGTGTGTACTGCCACTGTGCACCTCGCTCAGCCACGCTATATATAGCATTGTGTTTTCTGACACTCTGTGTACACGGCTTAGCCTGACTATATAGCATTGTGTGTACTGCCACTGTGTACCTCGCTCAGCCACGCTATATATAGCATTGTGTTTACTGCCACTCTGTGTACACGGCTCAGCCAGACTATATAGCATTGTGTGTACTGCCACTGTGCACCTCGCTCAGCCACGCTATATATAGCATTGTGTTTTCTGACACTCTGTGTACACGGCTTAGCCTGACTATATAGCATTGTGTGTACTGCCACTGTGCACCTCGCTCAGCCACGCTATATATAGCATTGTGTTTACTGCCACTCTGTGTACACCGCTCAGCCAGACTATATACCATTGTTTACTGACACTCTGTGTGCACCGCTCAGCCAGACTATATAGCATTGTGTGTACTGCCACTGTGTACCTCGCTCAGCCACGCTATATATAGCATTGTTTACTGACACTCTGTGTACACGGCTCAGCCAGACTATATAGCATTGTGTGTACTGCCACTCTGTGTACACGGCTCAGCCAGACTATATAGCATTGTGTGTACTGCCACTCTGTGTACACCGCTCAGCCAGACTATATAGCATTGTGTGTACTGCCACTCTGTGTACACCGCTCAGCCAGACTATATAGCATTGTGTGTACTGCCACTCTGTGTACACCGCTCAGCCAGACTATATAGCATTGCGTACTCTGCCAGTCAGTGTGTATATTGCTGGGATCAGTAATACTCCACTCACCGCCAACCACTATATGAGCTCACCATGAGTTCCTCAGAGACCTCCGCTGTGAGCAGCACTCCCAACAACAGCAACAGCCAACGCCCCACGCAAGCTATAACATCCACTACAGCAGCCAGTGGTCAGCAGCAGCCCTCTCCGGAGGAGAATGTTGTGTCCATCGGTCCGTCGCCAGAACGATTAATGAGGGCTGCCATTGAGGAGATGATGGGGCCTGATGTGGAGGAGGAGGTCTGGCTCAGGCCAGCATCCCAAGTTAATGTTGAGGACGATGAGGGGTCTGTGTCTGGGGATGTTGGGGTGGCAGAGGTGGTGGGTGGGTCAGACTCAGGAGAAGAGTTGTATGATGAGGATGATGATCGGGACCATCTGTATGTGCCTCAGAGTCCGACCCCGGAAAACATGTTGTATTGTGTGTTTAGGTACTAAAATCTGCGTTCTCACTTCCCAGTACTGCCCGCAGTGCCCGGGTCCACGGATCCATATAATTTTTTGGGCAGCACTATCAAACTGTGGTACTATGAGTGAGTTGCCATGGTCCTTCTGTGCTGCCTGTCACACTCACCGTCTGTCTGCAGATGGATTGTTCAACACAGCTACGCCATCTGTCATGTAGTCCTGGACCTTGACCATCTTCTCCAGGCGATTGGTGTTGGAGGACGTGGAACTGCCCGATTGCTGTTCTGTGGGCTGCTGCATGGGTGTCAGAAAATGTTCCCACTCCAAGGACACTGCCAATACCATTCCCTTTTCGGCACTAGCAGCAGCTTGTGTTCTTTGCTGCCCTCCTGGTCCTCCTGGGTTTGCTGAAGTCAGTCTGTCGGCGTACAACTGGCTAGAGAAGGAGGAGGATGTCAATCTCCTCTCTAAAGTCTCCATCCTCAAGGGTCTGCTGGAATTGTTCCATTTTTGACCTGTCTGACACTTTCTTCAATCAGTTTTTTAACATTGTGTTTGTATAAACTGGGTATAAACCCAGTAATTGGTGTTGTCCAGATTCCAGAATAATGAATAATAATGAATAGTGAATAATGCGCAGGCCGCGTTCAATGCAGTCTAGCATGAATTGAGCCATGTGTGCCAGAGAGTCCTGCCAGACTCCTCTGTCTTCATGTCCAACGTGCACCGCTCTGTCCCTCGGCAGTGGGGGCATCCAATTCCTGCTCCAACTCCAGCTGTTCCTCGTCCTGTTCTTTGTCATAGCTGGGACCAGCGTTTCCTGAGGCAGGTTGCCTGATGTTGGTATCATCACGCTGATCGTTTTCATCTTCAGAATCCCCCACTTGCATCATGCCAGCGGTTTCCATCCTCAACATTGATTTCTTCAGTAAACACAGCAGTGGTATTGTAATGCTGACTGTAGAGTTGTCACTGCTCAGTCACGCAACGTGGATTGCTCAAAATTTTGGAGGACTTGGCAGAGATCTAACATGGTGGCCCAATCAGATCCACAGAAGCTTGGTAGCTACTAGCTGCTGGAATGCGCCTCGGCACTGCGCAAAAGCGTGCTAGCATGTGCAGCGTAGAATTCCAGCGCGTAGGCAGGGACATCACCCAGCGAGCGGTGGTGTGCTAGATTGAAGCGCTCCTGCATCTCTTGGTGAGTCCTTCAGAAGCGGTACTGGACTTTTAACAATGTTTTTTTTTTTTTTTCCTTCAACAGAAGATCTGCCACGTTGGAGTGAGGAGGACGCCGCCGACCCCGACACCAAGCTGAACCCCGGCGAACTCCAAGCAGAGGATCTTCAGGAACCCTCAAGGCTTTGAGCAAGCTGAGGAGGATCAGCAGTCCCGACGAGACCTCTCCTCATATGCGACTGAGTGCAGTGGAGCTCCCCAGAACAACCTCTCAGTTGTCACTTTGTCACTGGTCACTTTGTCACTTTGTCACTTTGTCATTTTGTCACTTTGTCAGTTGTCACTTTGTCACTGGTCACTTTGTCACTTGTCACTTTGTCATTTTGTCACTTGTCACTTTGTCACTTGTCACTTCTCACTTTGTCACTTGTCACTTTGTCATTTTGTCACTTGTCACTTTGTCATTTTGTCACTTGTCACTTTGTCACTTGTCACTTTGTCACTTTGTCACTTGTCACTTTGTCATTTTGTCACTTGTCACTTTGTCACTTGTCATTTTGTCACTTTGTCATTTTGTCACTTTGTCACTTTGTCACTGGTCACTTTGTCACTTGTCCAGATGATCTCGGTACACCTCCTGAGATTCAAATTCCTGCACACATTGCTCTGGGATTTGGGTGTGATGAATGATGCATCTAACTGGCCACCGGAGGCAATTAAGGCCTTCAAAACATTGAAAGCAGCTTTCTGTTCCGCCCCCATTTTGCGTCATGTTGAGTTGTTGACGTCATGTTCATCCTCGGCCTCGCCTTGCATTTCAGTGCGAGGTGCATTTTCCACAGAAAAAGGTTGTGAATCCGGGCACAACATTTGTGGCTGTTCCATTGACCTTTCACAGGTAGAAGATTGTGGGGGTGGGAATAGCTCCTCCGAATAGCCCATTGTGTCCTGAAAACTAC
Organism: Hyperolius riggenbachi; assembly: GCF_040937935.1. NCBI lineage: Eukaryota > Metazoa > Chordata > Amphibia > Anura > Hyperoliidae > Hyperolius > Hyperolius riggenbachi. The sequence goes on along the minus strand of NC_090647.1, from coordinate 315,308,589 downwards.
TCATTGCATTGCTTTGCGCACACATTTTTTTGTCCTCATGCAAGGCCTGAGTTGCACCTGAAAGCGTGGCCTTCTCCTCCTGCGCCTCCTCCTGTTCCATCACGTCTGCTGCTGCTGGGTTAGCGTTGACGCCCGGTCCCTGTTTATTGAACCTCTTATCTTTATTACATTTATGACTGCATGGCGGTAAAAAGCATGCTATCCGCACGCTTCTTGTCCTCATGCAAGGCCTGGGTTGTTGTGTCTCAAAAAGCATGGCCTTCTCCTCCTGCGCCTGCTCCTGTTCCATCACGTGTGCTGCTGCTGCTGGGTTAGCCTTACCGGTCCCTTTTCCTGGAACCTCTTCTCTGTATTACATTTATGACTGCATGGCGACAAAAAGCATGTTACCTGTGCAAAGAAACATGACATTTTCCACATTTAAAAGACAGTTTTTCCTTTGAAACTTTACAATCAATTTTCTCAAAAACTATAAGCTCTTTTTCAAATATTTTTTTTCCTCTTGTACCCACTCCCAAGGTGCACATACCCTGCTAATTTGGGGTATGTAGCATGTAAGGAAGCTTTACAAAGCAGGAAAGTTCGGGTCCCCATTGACTTCCATTATGTTCGGAGTTCGGCGCGAACACCCGAACATCGCGGCGATGTTCGGCGAACGTTCGCGAACCCGAACATCTAGGTGTTCGCCCAACACTAGTAGCAGAGCAGGAGAAAGAGACTTTCAAAGAAGCTTTTTTGCATCACTTTAGATGTACAGATCTATATAGTGATACAAAAGAAGAGTGTACTCTAGTGACATGTAAGCATATCTAAAGTGATGCAGGAAGCTTTTTCCTCTCCGACAAGCTGTTACAGGACACAGGAACAGCTTGCTGCTGAAACCTACTCCAATGGAGAGACTATTACATACCGAACAGGGCTTGGTGAATTGAAGCAACATTTTTCGGCAAATTACTGAACTTCTACAAAATCTTTGCGAGTTTGGAAAACAAGTCTGAAATACCCAATGTTTTATTATTTTCAAGAAAAGTGGCAATATGGGTCAGCAATTTAATATCAAAAATAGTTCCACACATATATGATGCAAAAATATATATTCATCTTTATTAGACAATCCAAGTAAAACAAATGATAAAATCAATTAAAATCTCCCAATTTAAATCAAAGATAATTGATATTCCAGCTCATAACAATAATGTTCCAATAGTTTTATAATAATCATAAATACAAAAAAGGCCAAAAAAAAGGTGCCTGGTGCAAAGTGCCCAGTGCAAGGTGCCTAGCGCAAAATAAATACAGACTGTTATATTAATGCAAACTGTGCAAAAAAGAGAGAAAGATCATACATCAATATACATTTACCTAATAAAGTGACTCGTGCCTGTGTGGTTATATATAACAATACAAATACAAATAAACATAACCCTGTACAAAAATAAATAATAATCAAACATATATATGCTGCATGTAGGAGCCATGTGCATATCCAGTCCCAGAAAAAAACCCTGGACCTGTACATGCACACACCTCCCCACACAGATCCTGTGCAAAAACACCCGTTATTCTATTATTGTCTTGCCACATCAATAAAGTGCATGATATGTGAAAAGGTGGCCTTACCAAAGTGAGCTGGAAGCCGGGAGAGAAAACACGCCTAACGCGATCGCAGCTGATCTGCTACTTCAGAATGTGGTATTTTACTGAACTATTTTTTTTTTTATCAAACTGCCTGTTGTAAATGGAAACTATTGTGTTCATTGAACATCTGGTTCATTTAGACAAATATTCTAAGCTACTTAGACAGTATATGCTGATTTTCAGTACAAAATATTTAACTTTAGCCTAAGGTCACATTTTTCAAGACGTGATTATCGGGATTGGAGGGAACAATTAGAGGAATGGACAATGCATATATATATATATATATATATATATATATATATATATATATATATATATATATATATATATATATATCCAACATGAACATATCTCTATGCTTACATCATGTAGTTTTGCCTGGGGTCAGGTGTGCTTTAAAGGGAACCTGAGTTGAAAGACATAGAGTGGAATGCAAAAGTTTGGGCAACCTTGTTAATCGTCATGATTTTCCTGTATAAATTGCTTGTTGTTAGGATAAAAAATGTGAGTTAAATATATCATATATTAGACACACACAGTGATATTTGAGAAGTGAAATGAAGTTTATTGGATTTACAGAAAGTGTGCAATAATTGTTTGAATAAAATTAGACAGGTGCATACATTTGGGTACTGTTGTCATATTATTGATTCCAAAACCTTTAGAACTAATTATTGGATCTCAAATTGGCTTGGTAAGCTCAGTGACCCCTGACCTACATACACAGATGAATCCAATTATGAGAAAGAGTATTTAAGGGGGTCAATTGTAAGTTTCCCTCCTCTTTTAATTTTCTCTGAAGAGTAGCAACATGTGGGTCTCAAAACAACTCTCAAATGACCTGAAGACAAAGAGGTGCTTCACTAGCATGCACAACTTGAAAGTTGCTCCTTGTGTGTTTTTGAGAGACAAAAATCTTTGAGAAGCGCTGGGCTTGTGACAGCACTGCAACCCAAGATTTGGGGAGCTACTTCAAGACACTATAATCCACCAGAAAAAACCCTTTCAAGAAGTGTCTGCAAACGGTATCAAAATTTATTTCAAAAAATATCAGGACAGTAACATAATACATCCCCCCTTAAAAATGTTTATACATGGCCGTGTATTACACAGGTCAGCTGACACCACTTAGTCACATACACCACCTAACTAGCTACAGAAGTAGCTGGATATTTGATTGTTGGATGAAATCATCACCCTTGGACATATATGTCCCAATGTCTAGATGCTGTAGTCTCACTAGTTAGTTAGGCAGTCCTGTTGCAATGCAAGCTTGTCAACAACATTAATGGCATATAATACTAAAGCAGTCCCCAAATTCATGCTCCATATGCCAGAGTCCTGTCAGGGATCAAAGCAGAGCAAAGCATATGTCAATCCTTAGCAGAGCTGGGACAAGGTCCTCCAGCACCCAAGGCTGAGACACCAAAGTGCGCCCCTCCATCCCTCCCACCTCAACTGTCACACACGGATTGCTATTAGACTAAGAGGGCCACAGGGCCCACAACCTCCCCAATACCTTAATATCTAGTTATCTGGCTTGCAGTCGCTGCTATGTATCCCCTTTTCTTATTTCTTTCTGCTTCATACACAATTAGGAATGACAGCTGAATGAATTGTGCGCCCCCTCCTACACTGCGCCCTGAGGCTGGAGCCTCTCCAGCCTATGCCTCGGCCCGGCCCTGATCCTTAGCATATATCCTCAGCAATCCATATGTTACAGATGATAAGGGGTTTTACTTTTGATTTGCAACAAACAATCGATTGTACCCTTCATCCATATCTGTGGACTTGCTCTGTATCAATGCAAAGGAATCTGCAGGCACATGCGAAGCAGAGAGGGACCATACAACTGCCCGATTGGGCTCTCACCATCACCAGATTTTTGGACTTGTGTCTCCTCAACTGTCGCCCGTAGCCCGCTTTCCGCTTGTAGTCCGGTCACTCCTCGGTAGATATCCCGGGGTACTTGCTTGATTAATGCCGGCTGTTGTGTGGATTACATCGCGGTGCGCAGCGTGTGTGGGTCAGCTGTCTGTCACATCCGTGTCATGTGACATGTTTCACCTGGCCGTCCCAAGCTTTCTCAAATGTAGGTTGGGATTGGCCATTGCTCTCTGTATTTAAAATCACATGGGTGATATCGCGTCCAATCCATATTCACTTGAAGTCTGCCTAGCAACTATTGATGCACATCACCAGCCAATCACCGCTTCAAATCTGCTTAGCAACTAGCGATGCACATCACTAGCCAATCACAGCTTCTTCAAATTCTAGCAGAACCGATGCATTTTATATCTTGGCTTAAACTTAATTTGAAACACAAATGGTATATTGTTCTATTTAGTACTGTTACACTAATATATACTCTGCTTATAGTTAGCATTTATCATACACCATTTTTTTGCACATGCACATGTTTGCACTTTGCACGTGTCACTTTGCACTTTGCACGTGACACTTTGCACTTTGCATGTGGCATTTTGCACTTTGCACGTGTTTGCACGTGGCACTTTGCCCTTTGCACGCGTTTGCATGTTGCACTTTACACTTTGCACGTGTTTGCACGTGGCACTTTGCACGTGGCACTTTGCACTTTGCACGTGTTTGCATTTTGCATATGGCACTTTGCACGTGATTGCACGTGGCAGGCAGCAGCTGGCCTGGCACTTTGCACATGGCACGTGTTTGCACGTGGCACTTTGCACTTTGCACGTTTCTGCACTTTGCACGTGTTTGCACATGGCACTTTGCACTTTACACGTGTTTGCACTTTGCACGTGTTTGCACTTTGCACATGTTTGCACTTGGCACTTTGCACGTGGCACTTTGCACTTTGCACGTGTTTGCATTTTGCATATGGCACTTTGCACGGGATTGCACGTGGCAGGCAGCAGCTGGCCTGGTGTGTACACAGTACGCACACAGACACAAAGCAGCTGCAGCAGCACTGCAGCAGCACACACTCTAACTGTCACACTATGAGACATCAATCAAGCTAATTAACGATTTAACTATAGAGTAGTGAAAGTAGTAAAGGGGTTAATCAATGAACAGGTTTAGGTTTATAACTGTGTACAGCCCTTTGTAGGGCTCCAGCACTGGAGCATGTCTCACAGTGTGCATTCAGCAAGCCAGGACGATCTGTCTCATCATGGCAGCCCTCCTCAGTATACAGGTGGGCTGGACAGTGTTCCTTTCTGTGATTGGGTGCCAGGGCTTAGGCGGGAGGCCTCTGATTGGCTCAATGAGGTCAGGTGGTGGCGTCCAGGGTTCCCCTCTGTGATTGGTTGCTAGGGCTTCTGCTGGGAGCCCTCTGATTGGCTCCAGGATGTCATCACCTTAGTTACAGTATTTCGGATCCGGATACCAGCAGATATCCGCGGATATCCGGATTATGCGCCCAACTATTCGCAGATAGCTATCCGGATTTGGTTCCCGCTATCTGGAATCCGAATTTGGTCGGATAGGCCTAAAAAAGTTCAGATATCCGGGTTACCCGGATATCCGGAATCCGGATGAGCACCGCTGCCTAAAGATACTATGAAAGCTGTTTTGCCTTTTCCTCATTCTAAAAAAGTGTACTTCGATCAGGTAATGTGGTTGTCTGGTAGGGACATCAAAATGCACGCAGTGGCACAGAAATTATTGTTGTAAAAGAGAGTCCTGGCAACCTTTTCTACTTTGCATTTTTATGTGGTAAAATTGAATCATACTAACTAATCAGTGCCCAGCCCAGGTGCAGGACGTTCGCTTTAGCAGCAATGATCGTAGGATATGAATGTGCAGTGAAATGTTTTGACCCAGGTATATAAACTATGCGGAGAGATTCAATACAATTGGAAAAACTGAGAGTTTCAAGCAAAATGCAATAAAGACACTGCTCAGTCTGCCTTTCAGGGCCAGCCCTGCAAAACAAACTTAAACGTTTTTATTTTTTTTGTATTTGACAATTTGCTCAGAGTTAGTATAATGCCAGTAATATAAGCAGTGAAAGCCTCAGTTAATTCAAACAAGGGAAGCTGATTACGTTAATGGTATATTACCTGCTTTCTGCTTCTGCTGATCCTGGAAAACACAAGCAATTCTTGCATTATTTCAGCATTAACAGACAAATCCCATTTATGCTGTGTGCTGGAGATAATTAACAGCCTTCGCTGCCTCAGGGGTAATTCACTGTTGGCTCTGTATAAATTGAGGTTAACACACCTCGATACAAAAACTGGAGAGGTATTAAAATTCAATATTCCAGCAAAATTTGTCATTTTATGTTCTCAAGGATTCATGAATATGCAAAACCTAAAAGGAAATAAAAGTGTCTAATAACTGAAATGGATTTTAATTTTCATCTTTGGTACCTATCGAATGTATAAGCACAAACACAGAACTTAGATGGACTGGCCTTGCTAGTCTTGGCTTTCAGAGACATTTATTATGCAATGACAGTTTCAATCTGTGAAATTGGACCTCTGCCACATTTCACTGCACCTTTGTGAAGAATATATTTGTGGCACAGCTCTGAATTCCAAGCTGAAAAATCTGTATTTACATACTGAGCTCTAGTGACTGACAAACGGTAATAGGATTCAAGTTTGTGTCAGAGAATATTCCTACTTTCCTTTTATGTCTTACTTGTTGGTGTACACTGTACGGCCATGACATGTCAATTGTATATCGCATAACATATTCACAGCCTCACAGGAAGCAGCAGCATCCCTTTTATATCAGCTACTACCACGGTCCTATTTGGCAGAGACTCAATGGAGAGACAGTTCGATGACCAATCACTTTTAGGTTAATAGTGTTTTGACCAGCCAACTCACTCCTGCTTGAGAAGAAACCAATACCACACAAAAACACAAAACTCATCTCCTGCCCTCGCTCCTACTGGCCACAAGCACTGATAGCTTTTCAGCACTCTCCCCCTGGAGGGGGACACTTGCCCTGTCACCACCACATGTCCCGGCCTGGGCCCTCCTTCTCTGGTATTGACGGCTGACTGCCACTTCCCCTTTGGCCACACATGATGTGCAGGTTCTGTGGTGAGGGAGATAGCATTTCCTCTGCCCACCTTGTCCTCCTGGGCCGCTCCTCATATCCAGCACCGGATTCACCTGTTCTCCAGCTGAGGGGACAGCCACATGCAGCTGCTGCAGCCATGGGTCACCCCTCTGCACCGACTCCTACTGCAAAGGGCAGGCCAGGTCCACCAGTTCCTAGTCTGCCATGCCACCCAATGCTAGCTACCCTGCCTACAATAACAGACCCACACAATTTGTGAACATATGTTCACTTTTGCTGCAAGATGGAAGGTAACTGCTGTTACCTTTGTGTATGCCCCCTAACTTCCTGGCATCCTCCCCCTGATCAGCCAATCAGTTCCCTTCTTTTAAATAACCTGGTTTTCCCATTTAACCCATATGGGCTTGTGAAACCCCCAGATGTCATGGTCCCGCTGTGAGGAGGCACAGCACACCACTTTCTTTACATTAAGAGTGTTGTGCTAATTGCTCAATGCATATTACTTTGGTTGCGTAAATACCAATAATATGTATATGTGCTATGTGTGCACCCATATTTTAATAGCCTTTAGGGAATCAGGGCTCCAGTGTCCACATTAGGTACCCAGCATTCACATGTGGGTAAAAATGTACTCGAATTGCAGCTCATCCATTCTGCCTATAAAGAGGAATGAGGTGAGTAGCAGCTCTTGGCAATAAGAGGAACACCAATGAGTAACAGGATAAATGTGCTTAAAGCGGACCTAAACCCAGGACTTCCTCTCTGCTCTATAAGATAAGCAACAGCATAATAACCACTGCTAACAAAGCTCCTAAGAGATGCTAACGTTACAATGACCAGATTTTTCTGGGCCCATCCTGGGACAGGGGGTTGGATGGGGAATGGTGGTGCTGTGCTACATGTTACACCCTGAAAAAGGGTAATTATAAATAAGAACTCAATGAGCATGGTTCCTCTGTCTGCATCATGTCTGATGAGAATAAGGTAGCCAGACCAAGAGCCACCCCTTGGTACTTTCCACAGGTAAAACTAGTTGCTAAACATTAATAGACTCGACCAGTAGATAGCCAAATCCCGATCCTGTATTTCATTTACATAGATATTTCAAAGAACCCTAATCTTTTCCAATAGCGAATTGAGAAATGACTGCTTTACAGATTTTACTTACACTAGCTGTCATGTAATGTAACGTGTAACAGTAAGGCAGCTGGCCAGAGTTTCCTCCCAAAACAGTTAGGCAAAGTGCCCCTAAAGGTGGCCACTACTGACACAATTTGTCAAACGATTGCTTATGAATGATTTATATATGAACAAAGTAACATCCACATGAATGTCAGGATGACAGATGAAAATAGTAAAGGATTTGGTGAGTTTTGCAATGATTTCAAGGGTGTTGTGCTATCTCAGATGTTTCTTTTGCTAATACACATGAAGCAATTTCTCACACGATTCACGGGAATCAGGCGATTATTTCTGACATGTCCGATCGGCTCCCGATTGATTTTGTGGACTTTATAATTGGAAAATTGATCACTTTCAATCGGGTGCATTTTGGACATGTACATACGATGCAACTTCCCGTCTGATCTCCCGTTGATAGGGTAGGAAATTGCATCATGTGCACCTAGCATTAGGACTTGTGTACACGGACCTTTGAATTCATTTCAACTAAATGTCCCTCAGTTGGGATTACAAGCTAATTTCCCGACCTCATTGTGTGGCTAATTAACCTACCAGTATGTTTTTGGCCTGTATGAGTAAACTAGAGCACCAAAAGATAATGCAGTTTTAGAGCAGGTGCAGAGACGAGCAACAAAACTGATACGTGGGATGGAAGGTCTCACTTACCAAGAAAGGTTAGATAAACTGGGTTTATTTAGTCTAGAGAAAAGACGCCTTAGAGGGGATCTAATTAACATGTATAAATACATCAGAAGGCAATATAATAGCTTGGCGGATGAGCTTTTTGTCCCTAGGCCTTCACAAAGGACTAGAGGACATGATCTGCACATGGAGGAAAAACGTTTTAGCCATTTATTTAGGAAAGGGTTCTTTACAGTAAGAGTGATTAAGATGTGGAATGCATTGCCACAGGAAGTCGTTATGGCAAACTCTATACCTGCATTTAAAGGGGGCTTAGATGCTTTCCTTGCGTTGAAAGACATCCATGGCTACAATTACTAGGTAATGCCTAATGATGTTGATCCAGAGTGATTTTATCTGATTGCCATATGGAGTCGGGAAGGAATTTTTCCCTTTAGGAGCTAACTGGACCATGCCTTGTAAGGGTTTTTTCGCTTTCCTCTGGATCAACAGGGATAGGTGAGGGAGCAGGCTGGTGTTGTACTTTATACTGGTTGAACTCGATGGACGTATGTCTTTTTTCAAACAAAATAACTATGTAACTATGTAAAAGGAAAGCAATTCAAATTCAGGGAGATCATATATATTACATGTAGACAGAGTCCTGGACATAATTCATATCTGAAAATCTAGAGGTACAAAGCAAGTGTGGTAGCCGCTCAATCATTGAATACCATGTACCCAGTTCAGTTCTTTGCAAAAATGCAGACATATTATGGATTAGTGTAAGTAGTGATTAACATTTGCACAAAAATTCTTTATTTTAAATCAAAATAAAATGTTAGTGCAATTGCACAGAGTAGAACAGGATTCTACTGGGTAGCCCAAAATCCACTGATCATCCTAAACATTAAGGGCCTGATTCACAAAGCGGTGCAAAGTGTTTGCACGCGAGTGAAAACCCCTTTATCACGCCTAAACTCAGTTTAGGCATGATAAGAAGAAACTCGCGCGAATTTTCCGCGCAAGCGCGCAGGTGCGCGCGCAGCACCCGGCACTTCGCGCGAAGCGCCCATTAAGCCCTATGGGACTTTGCGCGCGCACGTACGCTTCGGGCGAGTTAGAGCACAAAGCGGTGATAACTTTGCTAGTGCAAAGCTTATCACGCCTAAAGTCTTTTAGGCGTGATAACTGAGTTATCACTGCTTTGTGAATCAAGCCCTAAAACTGCCTGCGTAATAAAGGTAGTGTCAATAAAATAGAAAAAGAAAAACAGCAGTGTGGCACTCGGTTTGTTGTTAACAGAGTGATCCTGACTCCCGGCGACCCGGAAGAGGCTTCCAGGCGGTATCTAGGTAAGAAAGGAGGGGGCAGAGGAGAACGGGGAGGGCAGCGGGCATCAGGACAGCTCCCCGTACATGCCTGCTCTCCCCCCCCCCCCCCCCCGTTTCTCCTCCTTTTTTATCTCTGGAATCCTTTTAATGCTTTAATTAGCTTTTATACTCAAGTTATTGTTGTAAGGCCTATATAAAGGGTTACTTTGTCATTCCTAACAAGTTTTGAGGCATACCTATAAAAATGGCGTTTTACTACCTAATTCCTATTGTAAAATATAGTAATCTTTACTGATATTTTTCTATAACCTAACTTAAGCGTACACTTGAAACAAAAAGAAAAACCGAGAGCCCTATATAGTGCAGTAAGTCTAACAATTGTTGGCAAAATAATTAACAGATGTGGATATACTCACAAACACGGGTTACCACATAGGCAACCACTTGAACTGCAGGTGGGGAGTATTAGAACCTGACCCCACTCAGGTTTAAGAAGTCGCTCTCTGTAGATAGAAAGAAGGGGACAGTCCCCTCCACCCAAGGTGGACTATATACTGTGCAAATTTGTACAGAGGCCCCAGGCAGGTTAAAATGATCTAAAAACAACTAAAAAGGAGGAGTACAGGTGGACTTACCTCCTGAAATGATGGACAATCGAGATTGTTCAAATCGCAAATAACAATTAATTTTGGCACTCCGCAACGCGTTTCGCAGGTATAACCCGCTTCATCAGGCAAGGAGTGCAAGCTAAAAATCAAGCATACAAACCATAAACAATATACAATAAACAAAACCCGACCCTAAGAGCTTGCCATCATAATACAAAAAGCAAAAATGACATATGTCTGTCACAGAAGGGGCGATCTGCTGTGACAGGAGACGTGTAAATACCAAGGGCCTGATTTACCAAAGGACGATAAGCCCCTTTGCATGTCTAATTGTTTGTTTGCTCCTCCAAACAACCGCGAGAGCTATCGCGGGCGCCCGGACGCAATGCGCCACCCCGGACAGACCCATATTGGGCCCCGCGCATCCAAGAAGATGCACCCCGCGCAAACGCAGCGCGCGCAAATGTATGCGCGTGCAAAAACGCTTAGCGCGAAAAAATCGCGCCAAGCGTTAGCAAATCAGGCCCCATGTGTAATGAGGAATGCGACCAAAGTAGTACAAGAATCTATCATGAAACAGCACATAAATAACTTTTCATTCAATTGTCAGCATAAGTTATTATATATATCAGCGTAAGTTATTATATAGTGACAATACCCGTGTGTCCATAGTGGTGTAATAACTATCTACATAGCCGCAAAAGTATCATCTATAAAAGTGAAGTATAGCTCTTTGAATAAATAGGGAATTCCATCTTACCTCAAAAAGGTCCAATAGTGGCAATGCGCCTCTGTAACTCGCGCTGCTGCTGTCTGCTGTTTATAAAGGTGTCTATGTGCCTAAATTAAAGGTAGGATGTCAGGTGAGTACAGCGTGACATCACATCCCCCACACTGGGCTTATACGGGAAGTGATGCTGGGAAGCATGGGCGAGGTGGCGTCGGCCATGTTGATTGTGGGCAATTTTGCCAATAGCTGTAAATATGTATAAAATGTGGTGTTTTTGCCACACTATGCATCTCAACAATATTTCCATGCCTATGCGACCATATAGTGGCACTGATAGCGTTACTGGCTATCATTAGATTGTGATCTCTATTTGTTGTTCCTGTATTCATATAGTCTATGTAGTATATATATGAATGCTGCCATCTAGTGGTCAGAATATGGAATAGCAGGTAAAAGTAGTTCTACTCCTATACAAATGCATAAAACTGAATTAAATCCAATAACAGAGATAAAACAACAGTGTTAATATGGTTAAGAAGAAGTAACATCAATAAAATATATATAAAAAAAAAAAAAAGATACACATATATATACATATATATATATATATATATACATATACACACATACACATACACACACATACACACACACATATATATATATATATATATATATATATATACATATATACACATACATATATACACATACACATACATACATACATACATACATATATATAAAAAAAAAAAATTCATAAAAATATGCTTATCTAATATAATAATTTTAAGAAATGTATAAAAAATAAAAGAGAGGACTATCATAATAAAACATTGTTTGCTATTAGCAAGCGACTGTTTGGAGTAATAATAAATAATTAATCATTAAAATGCTTTTTCTAAAACCTCATTCAGACCATTGGGTATCAGGCACTTTAGAATTTGTATCCAATAAATTTCCTTTTGGCGCAGTATCTCAAAAGCATTTGTGTGGGATGGGGAAACTGATTCGATGAAAGTGATTTTAAATAAGAGAGGATTATTGTTGTGATGGATACCAAAATGTCGAGAAACGCTGTGTAAATTGTAATTATTTATGATGTTTCTCTTGTGCTGGCCAATCCTGCTGCGAGCCTCCTGGGTCGTACGACCAACGTATTGAGGCCCACATGGGCATGAAATAAGATAAATAATGAAACGAGAGTCACAATCGATATGTTGCGTGATAGGATATTCAATGTTTGTAGTGTGGGACTGAAAGGTCTTAGTGTTCACCACGAACTGGCAGGCTGTACATCTCGCTTTGTGGCAGGCATGTGATCCTGGTGGTAGGCGGGGGCCGGTGGATTGGGAGAATGTCCTCAGTTTGCTGGGAGCTAATAAGTTACGCAAATTAGGTGCACGTTTAAATGTGAGTGTTGGTTTGTTGGGTAATAATGGTTTAAGATAGGGATCTTGTGTTAATATGTCCCATCTAGACTGCAACGTGGTTCTAATAATATTGTGTTGTGAACTGAAGCGTGTGATAAACCTGGGAAATGGATCGTTAACGTTAGTAATATTGGAGTTAGGGGCAGTCTGGGATGTAGTGCTGGGGGTGTGAATTGCTTTGTATTTGGCGTCTTTGATTAATTTGTTTGGGTATTTTCGTTCGGAAAATTTTTTTGTCAATATTGTCGACTGTGTATGGTAGTCATTTATGTCAGTACAGTTCCGGTAAATCCTTTTATATTGGCAGTACGGGGTGTTGGTAGTCCAAGGTCGATGATGGTGACTGTTGAAATGAATGTAATTGTTGGCATCGACTTTTTTGAAATGGGTTTTGGTTTTTATATTGAGTAATTCGATGAACAATACCAGGTCCAGATATTCTATGGTGGTGGGATGATATTGGAAAGTGAAAAGTAGACCAGCCGGATTGTTGTTGAGGTATTGCACGAATAGAGGAATATTGTTGGGGTCGCCTTGCCATATGAAAATCAGATCATCAATATATCTACGATAAAACTTAATGTTCTCTGTAAAGGGATGCTGGGAATGGAATTTTAAATGCTCTAGGTAACCCATGGTGAGGTTCGCAAAGGACGGAGCAAATGAACTCCCCATGGCTGTACCTGTACGTTGGTGGTAATATTTATCCTGAAAACTGAACGTGTTATGTTGAAGTATGAATTCTGCACAGTGAATAATGAAGTTAATCTGTGGATGAGGCATGAGCGGATTGTTGTTTAAGAAGAAAGATAAAGCTGTAAGTCCAAAGTCGTGTGGTATATTGGTGTAAAGCGAGGTGACATCGCAGGTTAACCAGTAATAATCAGATTTCCAATGGATATTTTTAATCAGATGAATGAGGTGTTGGGAGTCTTTTAAAAAAGATGGGAGGGACTGGACATGTGGTTGTAAGTGTTTATCTACAAATACAGATAAATTGCTGGTGGTGGAGTCTATGCCCGATATGATTGGTCTACCCGGTGGTCTGATGAGTGACTTGTGTATTTTAGGTAAATAATAAAAGAAGGGGGTTTTTGGGTGTTGATTAATGATGGGTGTCCTTTGGTAAATCAGGCCCTTGGTATTTACACGTCTCCTGTCACAGCAGATCGCCCCTTCTGTGACAGACATATGTCATTTTTGCTTTTTGTATTATGATGGCAAGCTCTTAGGGTCGGGTTTTGTTTATTGTATATTGTTTATGGTTTGTATGCTTGATTTTTAGCTTGCACTCCTTGCCTGATGAAGCGGGTTATACCTGCGAAACGCGTTGCGGAGTGCCAAAATAAATTGTTATTTGCGATTTGAACAATCTCGATTGTCCATCATTTCAGGAGGTAAGTCCACCTGTACTCCTCCTTTTTAGTTGTTTTTAGATCATTTTAACCTGCCTGGCGCCTCTGTACAAATTTGCACACTAACTTAAGCGTAATCAGTATACATAACTTGCTCTTAGCGATTGCACCTCCTCCACTTCTTGGTTAGTTTGCAAGTGCCCTGCAGCCAGCTAGGAAGTGGAGGGAACCCGATCGCTGGGAGCAGGTAATGTATAGTTGCTGCCTTCTCTCACACTGAACCCTATGCCTAACCACTCCTCCCCCCCCCCCCCCGGTGCTTAACCCTTAACCCTCCCCTTGCCTGAATTGAATTACCCCCGCCTAAACTTAACTACCCCTGGCCCTGTGCCTAACCTTAACTCCCTAAACTACCCGCTGCCACCATAAGCAGCAATAGTGAAAGCCGCAATTAGCAGCAGTGAACATTAATCATGGCGCTCTTTAAATAGCCCCCTAATCATTTGGCACCATAATTACTGTTCATTGCTGCTAATTGCTGCTTTTACTATTGCCGCCTATGGCGCTGCCATTTTTAACAGCGCTCATCCTGCACCATTTTTACCTGATTCGAGTTTTGGAGTCTTCTGCTATTAATATTGAATTAACGTTTCAATAAGTAGATTCTAAAAATGCTTTAAGGGCTCGTTCACACTAGGGGCGTTTTTGGCTTTTTTTCAATAGCAGGCGATTTTTAAAATCACCCACAAAACGCTTGTGCAATAAATCTCTATGAAAAGGTTCATATCAGCGCGGTTCATGCGCTGTGCGTTCAGCAAAGCGGTGCTTTTACTATTTTTTAGGGCATTTTTGCTATATTGGAAGGTATAGGAAGAGCGCTAAACGTTCACAAAACCACTTTATTGCGTTCGCGTTTTTTAGAATAAATACATTTTATTTACTCTTTTCCGGGCCAAAGAGTTCACCTCCTGACTTGCGTAAGGGAGTGAATCTCAAAACCGCTCTGGCAAAGAGCTTAGAAAAGCGCTTTTAAAAAACGCAGCGTGCAGTGGAGCGCCAGGAGGGGAAAAAAAGCAGCGCACAAAAACTTTTGCGTTTGCGTTTTTAGGTGTGAAGGAGGCCTGGCAAGTGATTGCTGGGAGACAAATAGGGTCTGATATACGAATCTCTGATAAAATGTACATGTTCACACAGTGCACCTAACTTTACCAGTGTTTATGAAGCAATGTGATGGGCACTTTTTTATCTGAGGTTTATGAATTAAGCCCATAGTGTACTAGTCATCATTGTATATTTCTTGCTAAGTTTTTCTCTTTTCTTTTTATACTAAGGGCTGGTGCACACCGAGCGGCTTTTTCAGCGTTTCTGCAGCCGCTTGCGCTTGGTCAATGTATCTCAATGGGGTGGTGCACACCAGAGCGGGAGGCGTTTTGCAGAAATGAAAAATACCGGGGTGAGGCATTTTTTGGATTTCGGATGCGTTTCTGCCTCAATGTTAAGTATAGGAAAAACGCAAACCGCTCTGAAAAACGCCTGTTCAGAGCGTTTTTGCCGGCGTTTTTGTTACAGAAGCTGTTCAGTAACAGCTTTACTGTAACAATATATGAAATCTACTATACTGAAATCCGCTGCAGCAATCCGCAAAACGCTAGCAAAACGCCATAGAAAAATAAGAAAAAGCTTTTCAAAATCTGCTAGCATTTTGCGCATCTGCTAGCGGGTTTTGGTGTGCACCAGGCCTCAATGATTATTTTTGTTTAATAAAAAAAAAAAAATAGCATCAAGCACTCGTACATCTATATGCTACTTAACTATTTGTGCTTTCTGTGCTAATCTCCAAAGCACTACTAATTCACTTTATCCATTTGCCTTTGATATTATTTAAAAACTTTAAACAATATCAAGAGATGCCAAACCAAAGACCAGTTTCACTGAAATGAATAAGTTGTTCAACACAAAGCCATGCTGCAACAACCATTTACTAAAAGCAATGCAGCAAGTGTTCCCAGGGGAACAGGCAGGAGGGCTTCAGGACAAACTGGCTCATATAGTCACAGGCACAGCAAGTATATGCAGTAATGAAATGAGAAAGCCAGTCACAGCCTCCAGTCTTCATTAACCTCAGCATTAGATAAGATGCTAATTCATTTGAATGCAAAAATGTATAAATATTCAAACAGGCACAATGCAATTGCATCTATACCACAAAATAGCATCAACAACAATAACCAGGGTTGGACAGGGCCGGCGAGAGCTCGTGATTTTTCCCGGTAGGCCTCCCTTTTAGTTGCCCTCGGGGACCCCGAGCACTGCAGTGCAGGAGGGGGCACAGCACCGGTAGGAGGAGCAGCGGCGGGAACTGGGGACACCTATAGACCTGGCTAAACTGGGGACACCTATACACCTGGCTAAACTGGGGACACCTATAGACCTGACTAAACTGGGGACACCTATAGAGCTGGCTAAACTGGGGACACCTATAGACCTGGCTAAACTGGGGCACCTATAGACCTGGCTTACTAAACTGGGGACACCTATAGACCTGGCTACCTATTCTAGGGACACCTATAGACCTGGCTAAGTACACTGGGGACACCTATAGACCTGGCTAACTAAACTGGGGACACCTATAGACCTGGCTACCTAAACTGGGGACACCTATACACCTGGCTATGTAAACTGGGGAAACCTATATATGTAGCTAACTAATAAGGGGACACCTATCGACCTGGCTACCTATACTGAGGACACCTATAGACCTGGCTAACTAAACTGGGGATACCTATAGACCTGGCTACCTAAACTGGGGACATCTACCTGGCTTAATATACTGGGGACACCTATATCTAACTACCTATGCAGGGGACACTTATAGCTGGCTACCTACACTGGGGGCAACTATACTCAGGCTCTGGGCCCTTCATATGATACTTGTCTCAGGCCCTGAATACTCTAAGGCCATCCTGCATTGCTGGCAGTATCAACCAGCAAAGCACCCAGCCCTCCCCAGCCAGTACTGGCTTCCTAATACTGATATATATTGGCACATGGCTACTTAATTCTGTTTTCTGGGGAACATGGCTACCTAATTTATGTATACAGGGCCCATTTGGCTACTAAATTATTTAATTTTGACGCACCTGGCAATTTATTTTGTTTATTGTAAAGCACCTGGCTACTTAATTATTTTATGGACTTGTGTGACTACTTAATATTTTTACTACTTGATTATTTTATCTTAAATTTATCTGGTCAGAGCCACTCTCTGTCAATAGCACCGCTACTTATTTTGTGTAATTTTTTTTGTTATTTTGTGTATTTTTGGGTCTGCCAATGACCCATCATGACCACTCTCATGTTCCAGTGCATGGTGACTCCCTGGACTGTCCTCAGAAGTGCTCACAATCTATTCCCTACCATAATCTAATGTCCTACCAAATTATGTATTTATATACTGCTACATTTCTGGAGTACATGCGTATGTGACCTCAAAATGTGGGGGCGATCCCGTGTTGCCTGGGAGGGGGGGGGGGGCAGGCTGAAACTCTCTTGGTGGGCCCGTAGTGTCCCAGTCTAGTCCAACCCTGACTATAAGGTGGTGAATGGTGATTGGTAAAATTTGGTATTTAAATTAAAGGGGCCCTAATAAGAGCTAGAGATGGTAGAGATGGCCTGAACTGTTCGCTGGTGGAAAGTTCCTGGTGAAAAACACGTGTTCATGTTCACTTTGGCAGGTGAACACATGGCATCTTTTTGACCCACCCCCCATATATCATCATGGAGCCAAAATTTAACCCCTCAACCCAGAGTCAACAGACACATGGCAGTCAATCAACTATCCCTCTCTCCTGGACCCCCCTCCCCCCAATAAAAATGCCAGCATGGCAGCCATTTTAAAGTCTGCATTTGGCTGCTGTGCTAGGCAGATTAGGGAGAGAGCTGTGCTGTCTGTGCTGCAGGGATAGCGTTAGTGAGGCCTGTGTTCTGTGTTTGCAGTGCAGTTTCTTGCACTAGAGTACCTACTATTCCTGAGTGCTGTGCTTTTTTCTTGTAATTTAATGCAGTTGTTGGAGACAGGTCTGCTGGTCCTATTAGTGGTGCCCACTACTGCCCTGCAAAAGGCCTCACTGGCAGGGCCTGTATCTTGAAGTGATTATTGCTCATTAGAGATCCCAGCCAGGTCAATATCTGCAAGGAGTTTGTATGTTTTCCCTGTGTCTGTGTGGGTTTCCTCCGGGCACTCCGGTTTCCTCACACATCCCAAAAACAAGCAAATAAGTTAATTGGCTTCCCCCTAAATTGGTAGAAGCAGGTAGAAAGGCAGTTGGCACTGCAGCAGTATGTAGTCAGCATGGAAGGGGATTAGGCAGGTAAGACACACCTCGCCCACAGTGTTGTAACTTGCGTGCTCTGATCCAAGGGAAGTACATACATGGAAGAAGGAGCAGGAATGATCGGCACTGCAATGTACATTTATTCTTCAAAAAGTGAGGCGCAGTCCGAATGCATAAATACAAAACAGTAGTGCAGCATACATGGACATACCGGTGCTCAGAGGTGTGATGGTGACGGTGGGTGCTGGGCACTGCTCGCCTGATGGCCGTTTCGCGCTTTATCGCGCTTCTACAGAGGGCGAGCAGTGCCCAGCACCCACCGTCACCATCACACCTCTGAGCACCGGTATGTCCATGTATGCTGCACTACTGTTTTGCATTTATGCATTCGGACTGTGCCTCACTTTTTGAAGAATAAATGTACATTGCAGTGCCGATCATTCCTGCTCCTTCTCCTTCTTCCCCCTAAATTGGCCCTAGACTATGATACATGCACTACACGATATAGATATATCACTATGGTAGGGACTAGATTGTGAGTCCCTCTGAGGGACAGTTAGTGACAAGACAATATACTCTGTACAGCGCTGCTTAATATGTCTGCGCTATATAAATATTTAAATAAATTAAATAAATAAAAATTAGAGATGTCGCGAACATAAACCTTTTCCGTTCACGAACAGTGAACGTGAACTTCCACAAATGTTTATGAAGATGCGAACCTGTCGAACCGTCCGCCATAGACTTTAATAGGTAGACGAATTCTAAAACCTACAAAGACTGTTTATGGCCACAAAAGTGATGGAAAAGTTGTTTCAAGGGGTCTAACATCTGGACTGTGGCATGCCAGTGGTGGATCCATGGCAAAGGTCCCACCAAAAATTACGGAGTTGACACAAAGTTGCGTTTTAATCCCTAAAGGGCAGAAATCACATTACATTCCTACAAATAATGCACTGAAGTGGTACTGTGCAGGCAACTTAACCACTTCAGGACCACAGTCTTTCTACCCCTTAAGGACCAGGCACTTTTTTTCCATTCAGACCACTGCAGCTTTCACGGTTTATTGCTCGCTCATACAACCTACCACCTAAATGAATTTTACCTCCTTTTCTTGTCACTAATAAAGCTTTCTATTGGTGCTATTTGATTGCTCCTGCGATTTTTACTTTTTATTATATTCATCAAAAAAGACATGAATTTTGGCAAAAAAATGATTTTTTTAACTTTCTGTGCTGACATTTTTCAAATAAAGTAAAATTTCTGTACACATGCAGCGCGAAAAATGTGGACAAACATGTTTTGGATAAAAAAAAACCCATTCAGTGTATATTTATTGGTTTGGGTAAAAGTTATAGCGTTTACAAACTATGGTGCAAAAAGTGAATTTTCCCATTTTCAAGCATCTATGACTTTTCTGACCCCCTGTCATGTTTCATGAGGGGCTAGAATTCCAGGATAGTATAAATACCCCCCAAATGACCCCATTTTGGAAAGAAGACATCCCAAAGTATTCACTGAGAGGCATAGTGAGTTCATAGAAGATATTATTTTTTGTCACAAGTAAGCGGAAAATGACATTTTGTGACAAAAAAAATAAAAAAAAAAAGTTTCCATTTCTTCTAACTTGCGAAAAAAAAAATTAAATCTGCCACGGACTCACCATGCCCCTCTCTGAATACCTTGAAGTGTCTACTTTTCAAAATGGGGTCATTTGTGGGGTGTGTTTACTGTCCTGACATTTTGGGGGTGCTAAATTGTAAGCACCCCTGTAAAGCCTAAAGGTGCTCATTGGACTTTGGACCCCTTAGCGCAGTTAGGCTGCAAAAAAGTGCCACACATGTGGTATTGCCGTACTCAGTAGAAGTAGTATAATGTGTTTTGGGGTGTATTTTTACACGTACCCATGCTGGGTGGGAGAAATATCTCTGTAAATGACAATTTTTTCATTTTTTTACACACAATTGTCCATTTACAGAGTTATTTCTCCCACCCAGCATGGGTATGTGTAAAAATACACCACAAAACACATTATACTACTTCTCCCGAGTACGGCGATACCACATGTGTGGCACTTTTTTGCACCCTAACTGCTCTAAAGGGCCCAAAGTCCAATGAGTACCTTTAGGATTTCACAGGTCATTTTGCGACATTTGGTTTCAAGACTACTCCTCACGGTTTAGGGCCCCTAAAATGCCAGGGCAGTATAGGAACCCCACAAATGACCCCATTTTAGAAAGAAGACACCCCAAGGTATTCCGTTAGGAGTATGGTGAGTTCATAGAAGATTTTATTTTTTGTCACAAGTTAGCGGAACATGACACTTTGTGGAAAAAAACAATTAAAATCAATTTCCGCTAACTTGTGACAAAAAAATAAAATCTATGAACTCCCCATACTCCTAACTGAATACCTTGGGGTGTCTTCTTTCTAAAATGGGGTCATTTGTGGGGTTCCTATACTGCCCTGGCATTTTAGGGGCCCTAAACCGTGAGGAGTAGTCTGGAAATCAAATTCCGCAAAATGACCTGTGAAATCCTAAAGGTGCTCATTGGACTTTGGGCCCTTTAGCGCAGTTAGGGTGCAAAAAAGTGCCACACATGTGGTATTGCCGTACTCAGGAGAAGTATTATAATGTGTTTTGGGGTGTATTTTTACACATACCCATGCTGGGTGGGAGAAATAACTCTGTAAATGGACAATCGTGTGTAAAAAAAATCAAAAGATTGTCATTTACAGAGGTATTTCTCCCACCCAGCATGGGTATGTGTAAAAATACACCACAAAACACATTATACTACTTCTCCCGAGTACGGCAATACCACATGTGTGGCACTTTTTTGCACCCTAACTGCGCTAAAGGGCCCAAAGTCCAATGAGTACCTTTAGGATTTCACAGGTCATTTTGCGGAATTTGATTTTCAGACTACTCCTCACGGTTTAGGGCCCCTAAAATGCCAGGGCAGTATAGGAACCCCACAAATGACCCCATTTTAGAAAGAAGACACCCCAAGGTATTCCGTTAGGAGTATGGTGAGTTCATAGAAGATTTTATTTTTTGTCACAAGTTAGCGGAACATGACACTTTGTGGAAAAAAACAATTAAAATCAATTTCCGCTAACTTGTGACAAATAAATAAAATCTTCTATGAACTCACCATACTCCTAACGGAATACCTTGGGGTGTCTTCTTTCTAAAATGGGGTCATTTGTGGGGTTCCTATACTGCCCTGGCATTTTAGGGGCCCTAAACCGTGAGGAGTAGTCTGGAAATCAAATTCCGCAAAATGACCTGTGAAATCCTAAAGGTACTCATTGGACTTTGAGCCCTTTAGCGCAGTTAGGGTGCAAAAAAGTGCCACACATGTGGTATCGCCGTACTCGGGAGAAGTAGTACAATGTGTTTTGGGGTGTATTTTTACACATACCCATGCTGGGTGGGAGAAATAACTCAGCTGCAGCTGATTGGTCGGTCTGGATAGAAGAAAAGAGAGAAGAAAAAAAGACAAAACAATACAAAAAGGAGGGGAAGGCGTCTGCCAGGACATAGGAGCTGCCGCCCCAAAAATCCAAACCCACCAGCTCGTATGCCCTGGAAAACCTGATTTATCCATTCACACCGATCGATGTGGATGAACAAATCATTGCCAGAGTTCTTTTTTGATACAAAGTGTTTGCCAAAGCATATGAATCCCCAACACCACTCCTCGGCCCATATGCCTCGGCAAACGTATCTTTTTGACTGCGGAGGAGAAATCTCGTCCTGCAGCGCTGCATGCACCGACTTGTGTGTAAGCTGACAGACGCGCAACGTTCTGTCAGGATGCACCATCAGTACTGCAGCTGGTTAGTCATTCGCTCGGTCCACCTGGAAGGTTATTGGATGGAAAAAGAGAAAAAAAAAACCAAAAAACAAGCAAGCAGCAAAGCAATTACTTCATTAACATTAATAACCTTTGAACTTTTTTAATAAAAAACTTAACATTGCAAACCAAACATTTACTTCTTTGCTTACCTGTTTTTTGTTTTTTTTTAACTTACCTCCCGAGGACAAACCTCTCCTCCCCCATGGAACAATGTGCGAAGTGCAAATCGCACAGAGTTGTGGCGAAATACATTACGCAATTTGTCCCAAGTGAAAGGAGAGGTTTCTGGCAGCCCTGTGTATTAGGGTCTCTGGAAACCCGATGTTTGGTTTCACACTGCATATTGACATATCCGGTGGGTCGAGCCCGCCGCACCGTATCGTCCAAAACAGACCTTCAGGCAATACCACAAGAGTAGCATTCGGCCTAGTAATGAACTGCGTCACCATAGACTAACATGACTTCCGGGCCGATCGATATTGCCACAGAAGCCACGCAGGCATGCACTAGCGTTAAGTCAAGCACTTCCGGCCAGGGGAGGACTGGCCAGGGGGGAAAGGGGGAGATTTCCCCCCAGGCTGCCTCTCATTTAATGATTTAGGGCTGGTACAGTGCCTGTTGCATTCAGGTTTTTGTATAAGGCAATGTGAAACATTAGGCTGGCTGAGAAAAATAAAGGTGCAATTACGGAGCAATTAGAGGACGGGTAAGCTGGTAAATGTTCACAGCAAGATGCAGAGCAGAGGCTTGCCTACAGGGTCCATAGAAGAAAACCTCTGTCTCTGTGTGTGTGTGTGGGGGGGGGGATCTTGGGGAATTAATATGGCCATACATCTGTTGTCTCAGCGATCAACCAACTGTTTTGATAATTACTATCGGATTGGGTGAAAATCGGTGCAGCAACAAGCATGCCCAATTGACCATTTTTACTGATTTTGGTCGGAAATTGGTTGAGTCTGAGATGCTGGGAAATCTCAGGCCGATGTGGTTGATTTGGTGCGCAGCGGTAACGACGTGCGATAATCACGAACGCCGGACACAATGGAAACCCTTTGCTGTCATCCCTCCAAATGTATTATGTGACCCCCGGTGCCTGTGCAGTTATACTTTACCTGTCACACTGCCCTGAAAGTGTCCTTGCTGTATTTCCACATGGGCGCCCCACATGACTGCCAGCATGTAGCACGTGGTGTGCGTGTATGATGTCATTTGGGCTGGGGCTGCCATGGAAACGGGCCTTTAGTTGGTGTTTTCCCCCCAGGCTGAAAGGTCCCAGTCCTCCCCTGCTTCCGGCGTAGGAAGGGAACGGAAAGTGTGACTTTTGCTAGGCATTTTGCCCTAACGCATCACAGCAGTGTGAAATAGCACTGAGAGACCCTTGTGTGCCTACCGCTGTGTGTGGAGTTCCCTACTCTCTAATAGTGTACCTGCTCGTGGTACCTCTCAAAACACTCCCCTAGGCATAGGCCAGGCTGGTCAGGACAGGTGGGACAATAAACAGTGGTGTCACGCCTTATTCCAGCCCTGCTGCAGACACGACAGCGTTTTCTTCGGATTCGTTGACCTGGGGTAGTCAGAATTGGATAGGCGTAATGCCTTCCATGCAGCCGGCTAGTTGCATCTTGGGGTTGGGCTACGGCACCTCCTGGATACAGGGGTTCCATCACGATCTGTTTATTA
The DNA here is from genome assembly GCF_040937935.1 of Hyperolius riggenbachi. Lineage (NCBI taxonomy): Eukaryota > Metazoa > Chordata > Amphibia > Anura > Hyperoliidae > Hyperolius > Hyperolius riggenbachi. The sequence goes on along the minus strand of NC_090647.1, from coordinate 315,284,783 downwards.
AATTGAATAAACGAGCCAGTTCTCCCAGCCTTACTGTAGAGAACAAAGCTGTTGTAAATTGCCAATTGAATGAGGTAAAAAGACACTTTTTTATACCAGCGTCTTGTTTTTCGGGCAACTAAATAGGGCGCTAACCTCTGGTCATTGAAGTCCACCCCTCCCATGTTAGTAATATACTCGTGGACGACAAGGGGTTTTTCAATGACCTCAGTTCGCCGTTGAATTTCAACTGTCGTGTCTGCGTGAATGGTGGACAGGAAGTAAACCTCCCTCTTGTCCTTCCATTTCACCGCGAGCAGGTCGTCAGCACACAAGGCGGCCCTCTGCCCCCGTTGAAGTCTGGTGGTAATGAGCCGTTGGGGGAAGCCCCGGCGACTAGGCCGCACGGTGCCACAGCATCGGATTTTTTCTATTTTTAAGTGCTGAAAGAGGGCCACACTTGTGTAATAATTGTCCACAAAAAGATGGTACCCCTTCTGAAACAAGGGTGACACCAAGTCCCACACAACCTTTCCACTGCTCCCCAGGTAGTCAGGGCATCCGACCGGCTCCAATTTTGAGTCTTTTCCCTCATATACCCTAAAATAAGATGTATAGCCTGTGGCCCTTTCACAGAGCTTATACAGTTTCACCCCATACCGGGCGCGCTTGTTTGGGATGTACTGTTTGATGCGAAGGCGCCCGGTAAAGCGTATGAGGGACTCGTCTACGCAGATGTCCTGGTCAGGGGTATAAGCATCTGCAAATCTGGATGACAGGTGGTCTATGAGGGGTCGAATTTTGTGAAGCCGGTCAAAAGCAGGGTGGTCACTTCGATGACAGGTTTCGTTGTCATTGAAGTGCAGGAAGCGCAGGATGTTGTCAAATCGTGTCCTGGACATGGCAGCAGAATACAGGGGAACATGATGTGCTGGGTCCGTAGACCAATAAGACCGCAACACATTCTGCTTTACTAGTCCCGTGTGAAGGAGAAGGCCCAAAAAAAATTTCATTTCGGAAACTTGGACTGGTTTCCACCGAAAAGGCTGGGCAAGGAACTTTTCCGGATTGGCGGTTATATATTGTGTGGCCTTACGGTTGGTCTCTGCCACAATTAAGTCCAAGAGATCCTGGGTGAAGAACAGATAGATAATCTAGGATCGGCCCTAGACTTTTTCTGTCTCCACCTGGACTCCAGACTGGGCGGTGAAAGGGGGAAGTACGGGTGCGGCGGAATCAGGGGATTGCCAATTTGGGTTTGCCAGCACCTCTGGTAAATTAGGGGTAGTACGGGCCCGTCTTCTTGGTGGCTGCGACTGGGATCTTACTGCACGTGCCACCGAACCAGTTTCAACTTCCATGCTGGTGCTCGCCACTTCACCAGGGTTTACGGAAGTACTGGTGCTAGGTCCAGGAGATGTTGTGCTGCTGGTGCCTGCCCCACCATGAAATCTCAGACCAGCACGAACACCACGCTGCCCTTGAGGCTGATCCTGTGCCACCTGCGGTCCAACAACATGGGGTGTGGTACGCCTGGCTTTAGCCGGGACCTCAACCTCGTCATCACTATCGGTCAGTGAGCCACTGCTCAATTCAGGTTCAAACTCTGACCCGGAAGATTCGTCGAATGAGGCGTCCCAATCGTCCTTATCCGACTGGGCCATGTACCTGAGAACCTCATCATCGGAATACCCCTTTCTTGCCATGGTGAGCTGCTAAATTTAGGGAGTATTTGAGAGGTAGAAAGCTGTGGTCACTGAGTTTTGATAAAAAAAATAAATCAAAACTGAGGTTTACAGTGCCACAGCTATTGTACAGTGTTTTTTGCAGTGATCAGAAAAAAAATTCTGTCACTGCGGTGGGGCGGGCTGAACGCAAGTGCAGGCGAGCGATCAGGCCTGATCGGGCAAACACTGCGTTTTTTTTTGTAGATCCTAGTGACCCTAATAGATCTGACTGCGATCAGTAATGATCACTTACAGATACTATATAGTACCAATGTTGATTAGCGACAGTGATGACGCTAATTAGTGACTGTGGTGCAGTGGGCTGAGCACTAACTGACACTTACAAAGGGGCCTAGCTAACTGGCCTAACTGCTAACACTAGTGATACTAAAAAAGTGACAGTTTTCACTGATCACTGTTTTTAGATCACTAGGATAGTGACAGGGGGGTGGTGGTGAGTGGGGAATCAGAGGCAATCAGAAACAATCACAGGACAATCAAAGGCAATCGCAGGCCAATCACAGGGCACTCAATTCACGCGACAATCAAAGCCAATCACGGGACAATCAAAGCCAATCACAGGCCAATCAAACCAATCACGGCACAATCAAAGCCAATCGCGGGACAAAGCCGATCACGGGACAATCAAAGCCAATCACGGGACAATCAAAGCCAATCACAGGCCAATCAAAGCCAATCACAGGCCAATCACAGGCCAATCAAAGCCAATCATAGGCCAATCAAAGCCAATCACGGGACAATCACGGGACAATCAAATACAATTACAGCACAATCAAATTGAATGTCAGCACAATGAAATTGAATGCCAGCACAATCAAATGCAATTACAGCACAATCAATTACAATGCACTGGGAAGGTGATTGGGGGGGGGGGAGGGGGGGGGGTCTGAGGGCGATCAGAGGGTGTGGGGGGTTGACTAGGTGTCCGCACGGGGCAGACTGGGTCCTGATCTGGTGGGTGGCAGACACAGGGGGTGACGATAGATCAGTGAGGGATTACAGGGGAGAATAGATGTAAACAATGCACTGGGGAGGTTATCAGCAGGGGGGGGGGGGGCTGAGGGCAATCTGAGGGTCTGGGTGGGTGATCAGGTGCCCCCAAGGGACAGTTTAGGGTCTGCTCTGATGGGTGGTGGTGGCAAGGGGTGATAGGCAGGTGATAAGCAGGTGATAGACAGGTGATCAGTGGGTAAGGCAGCTGTATACAAACGTATACAGTATACAGGGGGGTGGTCTGGGGGGTGGTCTGGGGGGGATCTGAGGGTAGGGAGGGTGATCAGGGTACCCTAGGGGGCAGTTAGGGACCTACCCTAGGGGATAGCGTCCCTAGATAGTGACAGGGAGTGATTGATGGGTTTTTAGGTGGGTGGTGGGGTGCTAGCAGTGGTGTGCTGGGGTGGTCAGGGGGGGGTTCTGAGGGCTGGGGTGGGCGATCGGGGGGTCTGTGTGGGGCAAAGAGTGTTTTGCTGCACTTATCTATTGGCTGCCTGTCCTCTCTGATGGTCGCACGACGAGTGACCATCAGCGGAGGAGGCAGCCAGTATAATACACTTTGTTACAATAACAAAGTGTATTATACACTCTAATTGGCCAGATCGCGCAAGTTTGAAACCCGCCGGCGCTGCTGATTGGCCGGCGGGTTTCCGAGTAGGGTGGGCGGAGCCTATTGCCGGCGGCGATCGCGTCATTGATGACGCGATCGCCGCACAGCCACCGCTGATGCCGCCCCCGCCGATGGGTGTATTGCGGTCGTTTGGGCCCGGACTTTGCCGCCGCCCATCGGCTGGGGGCGGTCCTTAAGTGGTTAATGTAGCATCAATAGCAGTAGTGTGCACAGCTGTGGGTTTTAGTGGGATGTGGAGTGTCACACACAGAGAAATGCAATAGTTAAACATCAGGTATGTAAGTGGCAGTTCTTGTTTGAGTCAGGACTGGGTCAGACTACAGCAGAAAATGGCTTCTGAGAGCAGGAAAGAGATAAAAATGATCAATGGTTCATAGATTTTAGCTCTGGCATACTTCAATGAATGTGTAATTGAGCAAAAACAAAAAAACAGTAAAAACCTAAAATGTATATTTAAATATAAAATACAACTGGAATATATTAAAAAGTCATTTTTAGGAGAAGGAGGATAGATAGAATTGTTTCTTTCATTAGTTTATTTTCATCTCTGGTGTCCTTCAAACTTATGATTCAGAGTGATACAAAGAAATAATTAATACAGAGTTCAGTATGGTGAATTTGTCTGTGATTTTGTTAACCACTTCCCCCCAAAGGGGTTTTTACCCTAATGGACAAGAGCGATTTTCACCGTTAATGCTGGGCATACACGGTACGTTTTCTACCGTGTAATCGAGCCACTAGCTCGATTCCGGCTCGTCTCCGTTCGACCCCGCGGGCGCCCGGATCGATTCCCACTCATCCCCACGGGCGCTTCCTTATCTTCCGCTCGTTTCTTCTTTTGTCCTGCCCACCGGTATCGAGTGCGGAATCGATCCGATCCGGTGGGGTATCGAACGCGTTGGAAATGATCAATCGAGCCATCAGCGGCTCGATTACACGGTAGAAAACGTACCTTGTACGTCCAGCATTAGTGTTCATGCCTTTCCTTTATCAATAGCTTAATCACTACTAATCACAATGAAATGATCTATATCTTGTTTTTTTCACCACCAATTAGGCTTTTTGGGGTTGATATTTGTTTTCAGTAATTACTTTTTTTTCTATGAATTTTAAAAGGAAAAACAAGGAAAAAATGATTCTCCACTCTATTTCTCCACTTCCATCCCCTATAGTTTTAATATAAACACTGCTACTGTGCATAAAACCCACACATTCTATCTGCCTATTTGTCCTGGTTATGTGTATGGTGACAATATATTATTTGAAAATAAAGGTGTATTTTTTGTATGCTGATTTTTTCCCCACTAATCTCACGTGCATGCGCGGGAACACACATGCACGCGTGCGAGTCTGTATGTGTACGCGTACAGCGGCAGCAGCACTGTTTGACTTATAAAAACGTCCTGGAGCTGTTAAGAGGCTATAGCAGGACGTATTTATAAATCTGCTTGTCAATAAGTGGTTAATATTGATTTCATATTATTCGGTGGTACACTGTGCAAATGACTTCATATAAATAAGGACATGACAACATTTTAATCCAATAATGAATCAGTACAAATATAGATAATACATTTACATAAAGAACATTTAATAATAATTGCATGTAAATGAACAGCAACATCAAAATAACATAAATGAAACAATACTACCCTTGAGAGCTTACAATCTTCAGAATGTAACTCATCTGTATAGAGTGAGAAATAGTGAGAAGGAACCTGCAGCAGCAGCAGTCCTCTGGACGGTAAGAATGGCATTTTATAGGAAAGAAATTAGAAGTCATTATATTTTTATCAACCCAAGGCATATGGTCATAATTCTAAAGCAATGAAAAGCGCCACATGTACTCCAAACACAAATCAAATATCACTGGTTTTTACTGAGGTTATTTTACACAAGCGTTATACGGAAGACTTTATAGTAAGAAATTAATTAATAGCCCTCAGCAAGAGACATATTCTTAGATTTTAATAGCTGCATTAAGATAAGTGTGCAATCAATACAATTATAGGCTAACGGCCTTGAGAAATTTCAAATATAACTTCACGAACATCCATATTTCATAGAAAATAATGAATGTTATTAATGGAAATCAGCAGAACTCAACATCGGATATTCCAAACTTTTTTTGCCCTGAACAGTTTATAAGAAGCATGTAAGGCAAGCTGCTGCTTATAGCTGACACAGGCTTTTTAGGGACACAGCTAAGAGTGAAACTGACAAGCCAGCACCATCATTAGACTCTCTGCACTATGGCAAAAGTAACCTTAAGTATCGGTTTGGGAAGAGATTAAGCAGGCTTTGCTTCTAAAAGTCACTCCAGAAATATCAGGGTACATAATGGTGTCTGTTCTCGATTTTTCTATTTCTATTTTCTTCACATATTGAAATTTGAATATAAATAAATCAATTTGATACTTGGCTGCTTGTACTGTACATGCATAACTGCAAAGAATAAAATGTATGTATGTATGTATATATATCGTTTGTAAAAGGGTGCCGCATAAATATAAAACCACTATATCACTTGATATGTTTAACGTTCATTTCCATACCAAATGTATCAATTATAATAAACCATTACTGAAGAAAACTGTTCTGTATGCTTTCTCAGAAGAAAAATCATTTACGTTTCAACTTTTTTCACCAAAATGAACAACTTCCATAATTCTTAACTATGTTGTAAATTACCAGTTTTTGTTTTTTTTGGACTATAAGACTCACCTTTTCTCCCCCCAAAGTGGGGGGAAAAGTCACTGTGTCTTATCATCCTGATGCAGGGAGTTCCTGACTTGTTAACGCCTGCTAATACGAACCTTCAACCTGCTGCAATGCCGGGGATTCCCTGTACTGTGCCCATGCAGAGGAGGACACAGGGACACAAAGGGGCATAGAGGACAACACAAAGGGTCATAGAGGAGGACACATGGAGGACAGAGGCGGACGCATGGGAGACACTGGAGGACACAAGGGGGACACTGGAGGGCACAAGGGGTATGCAGGAGGACACAGGGAGACACAAGAGGTACATGCGTTACAAAGGTGGTAAAATACATAAGATGCCCCTTCATCATGGATGCACCAGATTTAGTATATTTTTTCCCCTGGTTGTTGTCCTCTAAACCTAGGTGTGTCTTATGGTCAGGAGCATCTTATAGTCCGTAAAATATGGTAGCCTTTTTCAACAAACTTACTAAACTTACTGTGTATATATATATATATATATATATATATATATATATATATATATATATATATATATATATATATATACATATATATATATATATATATATTTATATATATATATATATATATATATATATATATATATATATATATATATATATATATATATATATATATATATATATATTATTTTTATGTTTTGACTTCTCCATTATCATTTCTTTTAAATTCTATGTTAAATAAAATCATAAACAATACTAATTTTAATTACACAAACAAAATGGGGGATTAAGGTTAGGTGCCCTCTGTGGGGGGTACAAGTTATAAAAGCGCCGGACAGTTTGGCGCAGGGCAAGCCGAATGATGGCTCTCCCTGTAGCCATTAAACTCCCCAGCAGTGTTAAATACTATTCCCTCACCGAGTTATAGCAACTCGGAGGGATATGTGATTTGCAGTCTGGTAACCGAATTACTGTTACATGCAGCCTCGGACAGGCCCACCGAACCACCGATGGTCCCATCGGTGGGCCCCGGCCGTCCCGCCTCCTGGGGGCCCCAGTGCTAAAAAGGAGGGGGGCTAAGCGCAGGAAGGGGGGACATTGTGCACAGATCGGCGGGGAGGGGCGGAAGCCTCCCCCCCCTCCCTCACCTAGGGGCCCCCCTTCCGCGCTCCCCCCCCTCTCCAGAATTGCAGCCAGCGGGGAAGAATCACTTAACGGCATGAGTTACGGAGATGAGATCCGTAGCTCTGCGTGCCGCTGGCTGGTCTGCTCTGGTTCCTGAACTGACTGTCCAATCACGCTCTCGCAGGAAGTACTGCGAGAGCGTGATTGGACAGTCAGTTCAGGAAGCAGAGAGCAGACCAGCCAGCGGCACGCAGAGCTACGGATCTCATCTCCGTCATGCTGGTAAGTGATTATTTGCCGCTGGCTGCAATTCTGGAGGGGGGGCCCCTAGGTGAGGGAGGGGGGTTTCTGGTCACTGCTGCCCACATTACGATTTTCTGGTCACTGCTGCCCACATTACGATTTTCAGGTGTCTGCTGCCCACATTACGATTTTCTGGTCACTGCTGCCCACATTACGATTTTCAGGTGTCTGCTGCCCACATTACGATTTTCAGGTGTCTGCTGCCCACATTGCGATTTTCAGGTGTCTGCTGCCCACATTACGATTTTCAGGTGTCTGCTGCCCACATTACGATTTTCAGGTGTCTGCTGCCCACATTGCGATTTTCAGGTGTCTGCTGCCCACATTACGATTTTCAGGTGTCTGCTGCCCACATTACGATTTTCTGGTGTATGCTGCCCACATTACGATTTTCAGGTGTCTGCTGCCCACATTACGATTTTCAGGTGTCTGCTGCCCACATTACGATTTTCAGGTGTCTGCTGCCCACATTACGATTTTCAGGTGTCTGCTGCCCACATTACGATTTTCAGGTGTCTGCTGCCCACATTACGATTTTCAGGTGTCTGCTGCCCACATTACGATTTTCTGGTGTCTGCTGCCCACATTACGATTTTCTGGTCACTGCTGCCCACATTACGATTTTCTGGTGTCTGCTGCTCACATTACGATTTTCAGGTGTCTGCTGCCCACATTACGATTTTCAGGTGTCTGCTCCCCACATTGCGATTTTCTGGTCACTGCTGCCCACATTGCGATTTTCAGGTGTCTGCTGCCCACATTACGATTTTCAGGTGTCTGCTGCCCACATTACGATTTTCAGGTGTCTGCTGCCCACATTGCGATTTTCTGGTCACTGCTGCCCACATTGCGATTTTCTGGTCACTGCTGCCCACATTGCGATTTTCAGGTGTCTGCTGCTCACATTACGATTTTCAGGTGTCTGCTGCCCACATTACGATTTTCAGGTGTCTGCTGCCCACATTGCGATTTTCTGGTCACTGCTGCCCACATTGCGATTTTCTGGTCACTGCTGCCCACATTGCGATTTTCAGGTGTCTGCTGCCCACATTACGATTTTCAGGTGTCTGCTGCCCACATTACGATTTTCTGGTGTCTGCTGCTCACATTACGATTTTCTGGTCACTGCTGCCTACATTGCGATTTTCAGGTGTCTGCTGCCCACATTACGATTTTCAGGTGTCTGCTGCCCACATTACGATTTTCAGGTGTCTGCTGCCCACATTATGTTTTTCTGGTGACTGCTGCCCACATTAAGATTTTCTGGTCACTGCTGCCCACATTGCGATTTTCAGGTGCCTGCTGCCCACATTGCGATTTTCAGGTGTCTGCTGCCCACATTGCAATTTTCTGGTGTCTGCTGCCCACATTACGATTTTCTGGTGTCTGCTGCTCACATTACGATTTTCAGGTGTCTGCTGCCCACATTACGATTTTCAGGTGTCTGCTGCCCACATTGCGATTTTCTGGTCACTGCTGCCCACTTTTGGGGGGGTATCTGGCACCAACCTGATTGCATTTTGGGGGGTATCTGCCGCCAATCTGATTGCATTTTGTGGGGGTATCAGCCGCCAACCTGATTGCATTTTGTCGGAAAATCTGCTGCGATTTGACTACTTGATGAATTATCATGAGGCATGTAACTACTTGAATATTTTATCTAAAATGTATCTGGTCGGACCTAATCTCTGTGAATAACACCGCTACTTATGTTGTGTTTTTTTTTTTTTTTAAGTCTGCCCATGACTCATCGTGACCACGCCGATGTTCCAGTGCGTGGTGACACCCATTTACTTTCGCTGCGGCGCGCTGCGCGCGCCGCATGTGGACATATCCCTATTGGAGACTGTCCTCAGAAGTGCTCACAATCTTTTCCCTACCATAAACTCATGCAAAATTTCTAGAGTACATGTGTATGTGAGCCCAAAATGGGGGGGGGGGGGGGTGGCGAGGAGGAGGGGATCGGGGGGGGGGGGGCCCAGGCTGAAACTTCCTTGGTGGGCCCTTAGTGTCCCAGTCCGACCCTGATTACATGGGGCATGCAGCAAAGCATTGCTGCTATGATTTTGTCCAGGTTCAGCTCGCCCCAAAATGAACTGCTTCTCTCTGTGGGGGTTATGGTTAGGCACCACCAGGGAGGTTAAGGTTAGGCACCACTGAGAGGGGGGTTATGGGGGGGGTTATGGATAGGCACCACCAGAGAGGGTTAAGGTCAGCCATGTCCGGGGGTGGGGGGTCTTAGGGTTAGGCACCACAAGGGAGGATTAAAACTAAGAACCACCAGGGGGGTTTAGAGTTAGGCACCACCAGCTGGGTTTTAGGGTTAGGCACCATCAGGGTGGGTCTTAGGGTTATGCACCACCAGGGGAGTCTTAGGGTTAGGCACCACCTGTCTTAGGGTCAGGCACCAGTGGGGGGTTGAGGTAAGGCGCCACCAGGGGGTTTTAGGGTTAGGCAGCACCAGAAGGGTTAAGATTAGGCAGCACCAAGGGAGGTTCTTAGGGTTAGACAGCACCAGGGGAGGTTAAGGTTAGGCACCAACAGAGGAGGGTTCTGTGTTAGAGCAGGGAGAGGTTAGGCTATAGTAAAATATTGGTAAGCTTTAGCCTCCCGAGTCCCGAGTCAGTCAGGCTCAGGACGGAAATCTGCAGCTCAGAGCAGTAATCCCGTGCCTGAGTGAGTTATAGAAGGAGCTACTGCCAACATAAGGTGCCTCCATGGTGGTGCCGTATGTTGTCTCACTGCACTTTTCTGGCACTTGTTTTGACCTGAGGAAGTGGGCTCAGACCTGCAAAATGCATTGCCAGGGCTAATAAAATTAATTTACTATATGAATTTGTCTTTATTTGAGGTAAGCCTCTTCAACTTTTTCTCATGTATTGTTTTAAATGAAGTTATATTACATTCAGGGTGCCTCTTCCTTCCCTTGTGCACTTTCACCCTCCTTTGGAGGGGCAGAGGCGTATCTAGAGGGGTGCAGGCATGGCTTGTGTCATGGGCGCCACAGCACCATAGGTGCTATGTCTGCCTCTGTGCTGCACCGCCATGCCTGCTCCTATGCCTCTGTGTCACTCAGACCTCAGATCAGATTCTCTGGGGAACATGGCTACTTAACTTATAAATGTAGGGCGCACTTGGCTTAGTGTTAGAAAAGAGGACAAGAAACTCAGGCAACCTTGACACATGTACCCGAGAAAGGATGCTGTTTTTAGAGGGGAACGGGGCGCACTTTCAGTGTTTGCCATAGACTCTATATTACCCAGATACGCCGCTGTGGAGGGGTGTTCTAGTTGGCCCCTTGTGGCATTGCCACTTGGTGGACCAGCTAGTTTCCTTATTTACTAGCGTACAACCTTCATCCAGACTGCTGGATACGCAAGTGGAATCGAGTTTGTTGATCTCCACCTGCCTACAGTGGTTGGTTGCCCTTCTGCAACCTCCTTTTGTGAGTGTTCTATTTACCACAATCATTCTCCCACTGTTTGTGGCGTACTGCACCATCGGGGCTCCCGTTGTCTCTGTGTTTTTGTTTTCTCAGGGTGCTCGCTGATTACCCTCCACCTCCATACATTTGCAAGAAGTATTACATAGTACCCACTAAGCTCATGGTGATCCAGAACTCATGGTGATCCAGAATGAAAGTAGAACTTCCTTTAACCACTTGCCGACCGCACACTCATAACGTGCGTCGGCAAAGTGGCAGCTGCAGGACCAGCGACGCAGTACTGCGTCGCCAGCTGCAGCCTAATTAATCAGGAAGCAGCCGCTCGTACGAGCGGCTGCTTCCTGTCAAATCACGGCGGGGGGCTCCGTGAATAGCCTGCGGGCCGCCGATGGCGGCTCGCAGGCTAGATGTAAACACAAGCGGAAATAATCCGCTTTGTTTACATTTGTACGGCGCTGCTGCGCAGCAGCGCCGTAAGGCAGATCGGCGATCCCCGGCCAATCAGCGGCCGGGGATCGCCGCCATGTGACAGATCTCCCGGGGGAGCAGGTAGGAGAGGGAGGGGGGAGAATGTCGCCGCGGAGGGGGGCTTTGAGGTGCCCCCCCCCCGCCACCCACAGCAGGCAGGAGAGATCAGACCCCCCCAGCACATCATCCCCATAGGGGGGAAAAAAGGGGGGCAATCTGATCTCCCTGCCTGCACCCTGATCTGTGCTGGGGGCTGCAGAGCCCACCCAGCACAGATCAATCAAACCAGCGCTGGTCCTTAAGGGGGGGTAAATGGTGGGTCCTCAAGTGGTTAACCACTTGAGGACCCACCCTTTACCCCCCCTTAAGGACCAGCGTTGAATTCTGTGATCTGTGCTGGGTGGGCTCTACAGCCCCCAGCACAGATCAAACACCAGGCAGAGAGATCAGATCACCCCCCTTTTTTCCCCACTAGGGGGATGATGTGCTGAGGGGGTCAGATCTCTCCTGCCTGCGTGTGGCTGGCGGGGGGGGCACCTCAAAGCCCCCCTCCGCGGCGAAATTCCGCTTCCCCCTCTCTTACCTGGCCCCCTGGTGATCGGGGCTGCACAGGACGCTATCTGTCCTGTGCAGCCTGTGACAGGACGTCCCCTGTCACATGGCGGCGATCCCCGGCCGCTGATTGGCCGGGGATCGCCGATCTGCCTTACGGCGCTGCTGCGCAGCAGCGCCGTACAATGTAAACAAAGCGGATTATTTCCGCTTGTGTTTACATTTAGCCTGCGAGCCGTGATCGGCGGCCCGCAGGCTATTCACGGAGCCCCCCGCCGTGAATTGACAGGAAGCAGCCGCTCGCGCGAGCGGCTGCTTCCTGATTAAATATCCTGCAGCCGGCGACGCAGAACTGCGTCGCTGGTCCTGCAGCTGCCACTTTGCCGACGCGCGGTATGAGTGTGCGGTCGGCAAGTGGTTAAAGTTAGAGCTCACAATGAAGCCCAGTCTAATGTGAGAGCCAAAAATAAAGATTTCACAGGTAAAACTGTAGCATATGAAAAAAAATGAAAGAACAGAAAAACACATATGAAGAAAGTATGATGAGAGATTCAGACTATAAACACTGAATTTAATAATTAATGTTTATTAACTGATGGGCGTGTTTTTTTTTCAATTAAAAAACAAAGTTTTTTATGGCTTTTTGTTTAATTTTAACACTTTGTGTAAACAAATAAGAGGTCAGAAATAGAGATGGCCCGAACGGCGAACTTCGGTGGTTCGCGTTCGCCAGCAAATGCAAACTTTTCCGGAAGTTCGGTTCGCCCCCATAGTGCATCATGAGGGTCAACTTTGACCCTCTACATCACAGTCAGCAGGCACATTGTAGCCAATCAAGCCACACTGCCTCCTGGAACCCCACCCCTGATTATAAAAGGCAGGCAGCGTCAGGCTTTGGACTCACTTGTGTGCCTGCATTAATTAGAGAAGGGAAAGCTGCTGCAGACTCTCATAGGGAAAGCTTAGCTTGCTAAAAAAAAAGCACCCCTCAACAGTTCTTTTGAGAGCTAATCTTGTTCTTGTGATCTATTTTTGTGTGTGTGTGTGTGTGTGTCCCACTGACACTTGTGTTGCATAGACAGCCTTGGTAATCCCTACTGTGTGTGCCACTGCCAGGCCCAGCACATTCAGTGACTACCTGTGTGTGTGTGACAGGTGCACATTGTAAGACCCATCACTGCATATACCTACCTGTTGTTCACAGTGCACCCACCTACCTATGTGAGCGCCCGCAGTGTCACTGTGCCTGTCCGGTACCTGTCTGTGTATGACAGGTGCACATTGTAATACCCATCACTGCATATACCTACCTGTTGTTCACTGTGCACCCACCTACCTACGTGAGCGCACGCAGTGTCACTGTGCCTGTCCGGTACCTGTCTGTGTGTGACAGGTGCACAATGTAATATCCATCACTGCATATACCTACCTGTTGTTCAGTTCAGTCAGTGCACCCACCTACCTACGTGAGCGCACGCAGTGTCACTGTGCCTGTCCGGTACCTGTCTGTGTGTGACAGGTGCACGTTGTAATACCCATCACTGCATATACCTACCTGTTGTTCACTGTGCACCCACCTACCTACGTGAGCGCACGCAGTGTCACTGTGCCTGTCCGGTACCTGTCTGTGTGTGACAGGTGCACAATGTAATATCCATCACTGCATATACCTACCTGTTGTTCAGTTCAGTCAGTGCACCCACCTACCTACGTGAGTGCACGCAGTGTGATATACCACTCCGTACATACCTGTTAACTGCACCTGTGTGACTGCACATTGTATTAGTCAACTCAGTGCATACCTTTCACTTCATCCCCCCCAATATGGACAAAACAAAAGGCAGAGGCAGGCCACCTGGCTGGTCTGTTCGGGGTCGCGCTGCCGAGGTTTTGTGTGGCCCTCGACCAAAGTACAGTGTTCAGAAGAAGGCAAGAAGGCACGTGCCATCAACCCCCAATATTGTCAGGACGTAGTTGACTAACACAGAACACCTCATCTTTCTCAGCTTCCACATGGAAGCGTGACATATCTTCCTCCTCCTGCTCTAATTCTGGCACCCTACTTAACACTCAGCCGGCCGCTGCCACCACAGTGCCATCACCCCAGGGCTCAGCGGTGTGGAAATTTTTTTGTGTGTCTGCCTCAGATGAGAGCAATGCCATCTGTACTCTCTGCCACCGAAAATTGAGCCGTGAAAAGACCAAGACCCGCGTAGGGACAACTACCTTACAAAGGCACATGATTACAAAGCACAAACTGCAATTGGATGACCACCCGAGGAAATGCACACAAAAGCAAAGCCACACACCGCAGTGGAAGATAACAGGCCACAATTTTTTTCTCAAAAAAGGCGATGCCTAAATTGTACCATGATGTTGAAAGGCAAGTGGTGACATCTCTGGCACACAGCGTTAGGTCAAGGGTCCATCTGACCACGGATGCCTGGTCTGCAAAGCACACTCAGGCCTGCCCGAAGACTAAGTCAGTCCCCACACACGGCATCTCTGCCTGCATGCTGTGTTACTGCCTGCCCCAAGACTAAGTCAGTCCCCACACAGCATCTCTGCCCGCAGGCCGGTTGACTGCCTTCTCCGCCACCACCAACAGGGTCCAGGACTCCAGATGGATTCGGCTGCTACAATAATTTTTCTAGTGCGTGTACATGCTTGCCTAATTTTTCTGGCTGCGCTGCAGCTGCAACAACAAAACAAAAGGCATGTACATGTGCCAATTCCCCCTTGTGATCATTACCTTGCCGCAGTGAAGGGGCTTGCGTATCACAATGAAGCAATGACCGATGGCTATATGAGTGTGTCGGGGGGGGGGGGGGCACCCACGATAATAAGGTCATAGCTTCATTGTGGACAGACCAAATTTGATCAGCTGGACAGTCACTGTTCTGTCATTCAGCTACCTCAGCCCGGCAACCATATGGGCTTGAAAACCGCTATCGCCTGCACTCTCGCCATGGTGCGCATCAGTCCAGCATGGCCATCACAACACAAACAGCTGTTTGCGGTGCGTTACACAGTGAGTTTGGTGTGTCAGTGTGAAGCAGAACTCTAATTACACTCCCTGATTTATGTATACACATGCAAGATGTTTTAAAGCACTTTAGGGCTGCAATTTAGCATTCAATGTGATTTCTGCCATTAAAACACTGCTTTGCGTCAAATCCAGATTTTTCCCCGGGACTTTTGGCATTTATCCCACTCCGCCATGCTCCCCTCCAGGTGTTAGACCCCTTGAAACATATTTTCCATCACTTTTGTGGCCAGTAGAAGTGTTTCTAGTTTTCAAAGTTCGCCTCCCCATTGAAGTGTATTGCGGTTCGTGAAAGTTAGCGCGAACCGAACTTTTGCGGAAGTTCGTGAACCCGGTTCGCGAACTGAAAATCGTAGGTTCAGGCCATTTCTAGTCAGAAAATACTCCCCTTTACTTACTCCCCTGCATGGCGGTCAGTATTCGATCACTGCCTTATCAAGGAGGTGACCAGATAGCATCATAAGTAGGGATGTTTTTTTGAATTCCGGTCATTGTTAAATTCCATCCTAAAATGGCTGTTCGAACTTGGGCCCTGTCAACCCCAGAATGGCCATATTTACTGGCCAAATTTTGCTTTTTTGGTGCCATTCCCATAATGCCCAGCAGCCCAGGTGGGCTTCCTATAATGCCTAGGGCCCTCTAATCACAGGGGGTGATACTCTCCTCCATCTTAGTGGTGGCAGGCAGCCAATTGGCTGTCTGACACTACAGCATTATGACAGCATGAGCAGAGGGTTTGGCTGCCTGCAGCACTTGTGAGCTGGTCTTTGCCAGTGACACGTTCCTCTGTGTCGCTGGATGCAGCTTGTGTGAACTTAAATTGTTGTCTTTTTTATAACAATATTTTATTAAGTCAAAGATCAGAGTGTACAAACTTTGGTATCAAATAAAGAGAAAAAGTACAACACCACAAGACCAGGCAGGGTCCGAGACCATTCCATGATTGTAGAAGAGGAAATACAGGCATCTTATAAACATGTACAACATATCAAGTGCTGGAGGATAGAGGGCAGTAGAAGGATAGCCTATGGAAAACAATGTCATTGCAATAAGCTTATAGTAAAAGGGTAAGTAACAGATAGGCCTAAATCTCACTTTTGAACCAGAAGACTGCCCAAAATGTCATCTGTATCTCATCCCACCATGGTGTTATTACATAGCTGCATCAGGGATTAAATTGTTGTCTTGTTGCTAAAAGACAGATACATACATAGGTAGAGAGAGAGAGAGAGAGAGAGAGAGAGAGAGAGAGAGAGAGAGAGAGAGAGAGAGAGAGAGAGAGAGAGAGAGAGAGAGATAGGATAGATAGATAGATAGATAGATAGATAGATAGATAGATAGATAGATAGATAGATTTTGTTTTTTCATTGCTGATAAATAGGCCCAGTGATTTGGCATGTGGGTGCTTTCACACTGAACGACCGGGAGCAAATTTTGGGAGAAACATTGAATGGGCGTCTGCTGACTGCATAATTTGCTCTCAGGATGCTCAGCAAGCCACAGCCATCTGCTTCTACTTTAAGGCCTTTATATCACTTGCAATGGAGGTGTGAAACCAGCTAAGTGATGGTCTGGATGACCCCACTAGGGACCCTCTACTTCTCCTCTGAGGCCTAAATATCACATGTAATGAAGCTGTGTATCCTGGCTAATTTTTTGATTGAAGAATCTGCCTCAGGACCTTCTGCCTCAACTTGGAGGCTTGTATAAGATCTTGCATATTTCCTTGACAGCTCCATAAAATAGTCTTGCGAGCAGCAGAAGTCCCCTCCTTTTTTCTTGGCTTATACAGTGTTGTGCAGAGCTGTGGGAGTCTAGACATGGCTTTTTAAATGTATTTTGAGGCTGTCAAATCTCTACACAGTCCCGAAAACTAACCAGCAATAAATTCAGGACATGTACATGTGTGTGCATTAATCCCTATTCATTTTATGGGAACAAATTGCAGCTCCCGATATGTAGAGAACTGCAATGTGGTACTTTGCACATCTCAACAATTTGCAGTCCTTTGGCTGAGTGAATCAGGCTTGGTGTCTTGGATGGACACTGAGCCTATGGGGCTAAACATAGTAAGCTTTAATACTAAATGAGACACAGGAAAGAATGAACTGGTTGTAGAAAATGTAGCAAACTTTGCAAAATGTGTTGGGTTTTTAGAAGCAAGCTGGTTTTATAAATAATTGAAAATACTGTAAAGTACATTTACCATTAGAAAGATGGCAAAATGTTTCTTTTTCTTTTTAATCTTTCAGCACTTATTAAGTATACTGATAACTTCAGAGCTGCCAAAGAGGAATACTTGTTCCTGATGATCACAACTGTTGCTGATGGTCTGTACAGTGCTGAGGCCAGAGGAGTTATTCTATCATCTCTACCATTTTTTGATTAAAAATGATATGTTTCAAGTGTTTAATACTTTTATCTCAGTCACTGATTTATACAGACAAAAGTTCACTTGAGACCAAGCTTTAGTGAGTACGCAGTTTGACTACACCTTCCTAAATCTTAATTTAACTAGAGAGACTAATGGAAGAATGAATACATATAAAACTGCAATCATGTAAGCTCTGTATTTAAACTGAATGGAACAGCTTTACTATTACGGATGGTATCTAATTAGTGCATTTTCAGAAATGTATTTAGGAAAATGCTAAACTGTATGTGCATAAAGCAGCAATGGGAGAAAAGAGTAGATCCTTGCTTTGTACTTTTTGTTGTTTTGTTCTTCTGCAAGCACTAATCATCTGTAAATCCTAGTCTAATTCTATTTGGCCAGATTAACTGTCAGCCTGGTATCAGATGCAGAAATGATCAGATGAGGCGAAGAGCAAACCTCTTCTGATAGCTACTTTTCTCCTACTGGCAATAAAAAGTGTGTTAACTGTGTCTTCTGACCACTCTTTTCCATTTTTAAAGGAACTACTGTGCAGGCGCAGAATGCTCGAGGCCGCGCATGCGTGATCAAGTGTGACTCAGCCAGAATACCAGGCCATTCAGCAGGGGACAGGAGAGACCCCGGAAGAAGGCGAGGGGCTGAGTGGACTCAAGGGGGCTGGAAGAAGTCCCAGGTAAGTATAAAACCTGAGATGAAGTTTGTCACGGACGGTTGTGCGGCCGCAGACGGCATCCTTGAACCGCCCATGAAAAAAATGCGAGCGCAATCGATTTTCTGCACCGATTGCGATTGACGATAGAATCTGGATTGGTTGTGTAGGGGCTACCTGCAGTCAAGCCTTTTCATGAAGCCTGTTGTCTGTGACTGTCCCAAGGTTTTGTTTAATTAGCAAGGAACAAAGGATTTCCTGTCCCAGGCAGATCACAGCTAAGTGTGAGCCTGCCCTGTGGAAAGGATACCATTTGGTGAGCCCCAGCAAAGTGAGCTCTCTCATAGCAAGGGCTCAGACTTTCCAGAGCCATGTAGAGACAGCTTAGAAATACATGGAGTTTATTATTTGTTGCCTGTTTAGGGAATACCGTTCATATGAGAAGTATGGAAGTTATCTCATTCTGCTGGTCCGGATCTGTTGAATAGTTTAATATTAAATTGAGGCCACTGACATACCCAGAACCAGAGGTATTCTGCTATTTTGTAACCGGGCATGCAAAAGCACCTGAGTTTGATGTCATATGAACTGTCATGTTCTGAGGAACATGAATCTGTGGCCGTTAAGTGTGTGCGGGAAGCGTAAGCCGAGATATGAAAAATGTCATATTTGGTGGACACAAGGAATCCACCCAGGGGATTAACCGCACCCTGTCCAGCCCCTGGGCTAGACCTGAGACTCCACCCAAAGATGGCGATCAGTCAGAAGTGTTTGCCAGGGACCCCTCTCTCAGTCCTCCAAATCCCATCTACATGAGAGCATGCTGCTGCTAGCCAGAGGACCATGTGGTTAGCGGCCATCTTGTCTGAACTTTGCTCCTGAACTGAAACAAAGGAACTTTACAAGTTTTCCCAGAAAGGACATATTTCCAGGAACCTAAGTATTTTTTCCCCTCATTTTTATTTTCTATACTGTGCTACTAATGTTTCTATAATTGTTGATGTTAATGATTTTCTGCATATATTAATTATTTATGTTGCATCAGTAATAAACGACGCTACCGTCATTTATTTATTCAGCTACCCTATTATTCAGCCACACAAACTGCACCCTGGTTTCTGAAGAGTCGCTACTATTGTTGATAGCTTGATAAAATAGCATGTGTTTAAAATCAGTCGGTCAGTGGGCTCCTCTGTCCCATGGTAACAGAGGTGGTGGCAGTTATACCCTGAAACAGTGTGTAATTTGTATTACCGTAACTCACAGGCTCCCTTCTAGTCGGTCTGCTGCCAAAATTCCAGCGGTTTCTGCGCACCGATTGCGACCACAGATTGCATGGTCTGTGTACTGGAACCGAGTGGAAGGCATTGTGCGGTCCGGTCACTAGGGGCCCTGTGACAAAGTTTGTCTCAGGTAGACTTCTAAGAGACTCTGACGTGAGAATAAAACTCGCTTTTTCCCTTATATTCAGCAGGGGCATGTGTGCCCCTGCTAAAACGCCGATATCCCGTGGCAGAATGGGGGTCCTTTACCCCCCAAATCACCCCCTGCAAAATCCAGATTTTGCTGCTCATGGAGGCAGAGCTATGAGCTGTAGCTCTTCCCCATGCGCGTCTATCAGCGGCGGTTCTCCGCCTCTCCCCACCCCTCTCAGTGAAGGTAGACTGAGAGGGGCGGGGCGAGGCAGTGATCAGTGCTGATAGACGCGCTGAGAGGCAGGGCTGCGGCCGTTAACCCTGCCTCAAGCAGCAAGCACTCCCCGCACAGCACGGAGGGGATTTGGGGGGAAAAGGACCCCCATTCTGCCGCGGGATAGCGGCGTTTTAGCAGCGGCAAACATGCCCCTACTGAATATAAGGGGAAAAGCGAGTTTTATTCTCGCTTCAGACTTTCTTTAAGAACATGAACATTCTCATGTGAACTGGGCATTCATTTTCATGTGGTGCTCTTTCTATACATTTTTTCAGGGAAGTCGAATTGTGACTGCATGTTCAACTGCTTTCTCATGATAACATAAAGGCTGGAGTATGTGGACCTATGACATCAGTCCACCAGCATTTTACTTTCAGTTTACTTTCAGGCTGGCATTATTTCACATCCCAGCTATACTAGTGAGTGGAAAATTGGGGTTTACTTGAGAGCACCCTAAAATCAAACTGAAGAAATAACGGATTAACTAAAAATGATGCACTTACTTGTAGTAATATTGCTATGCGTTGTCTGTGTATATTACCATGAGTTATGTTAATAGTGCAATTCGCAGTACTTGAGTAGCCTGACTTTTGCTACAGCAATGAGCGTTACTAATGTTAATGCTCATTAATAATGCGTATTGCCATAGCAACAGTTGCACGACTCGCGTACCACTGGTCATAGAGAGAATATTGCCATGTGCTGTCTGTGCATGGCAATATTACCGCAAGTTAGTGCATCAAGTCCAATGAACTGTAGACAGTGGCATAGCAATAGGTGATGCAAAGGTTTCAACCACACCAGGACCCCTGGACCTGAGGGACCTGCATGGGGCATTCCTCCAGCTGCTGCATTAGCTCTTTATTAGTGCTATAGTCAGGGCCGGATTTACCATAAGGCACTGTAGGCACATGCCTACAGGCGTCTGATGGTGTAAAGGCGGCTCACTCCCCCTCCCCTAGTGCCTCCCTCCCTCCTTCCCTATGCAGAGTCCTGAGCAGAGTGTAAATCAAAGGTTACTCACCCACCTCTCGGCATTCCACTGATGAGATTTCCCTTTATTCAAGGGAACCACTAGCTACTTAATACTGAGGGCACCTCTGGCTACCTAATACTAAGGGACACCCGTAGCTGCCTATGACGGGCAAGGGAAGTAAGGGAGAAATGACAGCTGGACCAGCCAGCACACTTGTGGTGTGGTTCAACTGGTGTTTGTAGGTTCGTGGGGGGTGGAGTCTAGGGTGCCAGGACATTGGTGCCTATAGGCTCCTGTGAGGTAATGATAACCTCTATATGTGCTTTGAATAGGGGTAATTAAGAAGAAACCATTCATTTTCCTCATTCACATGGTGGCTGCCCTGGGAAGACTGGTTTTGTGATTATTATACATACAGTGCTGGAGGTCCCAGGATAATATTTGCACTGGGGGCCATAGTCCTGTAGCTACACCGCTATCTGAAGCCAAAGGTCTGTGCTGTGTACACTTGCACTATAGTTGGCTATACATTTTTGTATATAGTCAAAACAATTCTTATATATATATCTATATTTCTGAAATAAATCAATAGATATTCGATAGCTAGAAGTGAATGATATGGCCCCATGCTAAGATACAGGTGTTAATGGTACATATTCTCAGGAATTATGATGTGCAAAGAAAAGTTATCCAGCGAGCGAGATTAAAAAAAATATTATTTCCAACAATTCCTGTTTTATCTATTTTCAGAGATCGCTTTTCTACCTAGAATTTGCAGTGCTATTTATGTTCATCAGATATGGGTTGAAACTGAATATTTCAAAATTATTGCCTCAGGGCATGATTATTGCGGCATCTCAAAATAGTTAATCATTATGTGCTTTGCTAGTCTGTAATATCGGCATTGTATGACATTTCTGAAACAGCCAATTGAAGGTAAATATTGCCATGCTAGAACTTAGCACCTATTAAAGTTTAGACTCTTGATCTACATTTACACATTCAGTAGCTATTGCCCAGATAATTTGTGATTGCTTCTGGGAACATGACAGGAGTTAGTGGATGACATCAATAAAGACTCACAGCCATTGCGCTAATGACACCAAGGTTTTGGACAATTATGTCACACACAGACCGTCACTATCTGGTTACTAGCGGTATTAGATAAATATTAGGCCCTGGATAGTTAAATGTTTTTAACAACCATAACCTTTAGGCTGGTTTTACATTTGCAGTTTGCTCGCACCCCATCACACCACAGAAATCAACCTTCATATGACCATGTACTACCGTTAGGTGACAGGGTCATGCATAGCGCCAACCCCCCACTCTGGAATTCCTATTGGTCTGCATATTCCCACCCAGTCGTACTGCGTTCCCGTCATGCACACTTACTGCATTGCCCATTAACTTGCATTACTGCATAATCCGTGTGGTAGGCACTGATCATGCGGTAATGCTCTGCAGACTTTGAGTCGGAAATGCAGCGATACATCTGGCGCACTGCATTGCATTGTGTGAAGTGTGCAAGTCTCCATAGACTTGTATGCTTCTTGTGGTGAGGATGCGGTGGGGAGGTGTAATGCAGGGGAAAAACAGTGCACAACTGTGAAAGGGGCCTTAAATAAAGATACAGGCAATGGAGATTTACCTACAGTACTGTTAAGCTTGGAGGTGTAATCTCCACAGTCAGCATACAAGAACAAGAGCAGAACTAGGAGGACTCGCTGACCCCTTCGCAGGAGTCAGCGCAGTCCACACGGACTAGGAACGAGGTGGGGCACGGGCAGAGTAACAGACTGAATCTGAGACTATGGTAGCCCATCAAGCATTGCAGGAAGCAGTTCTTTATACTGAGGTCATCCAATGGGAGCAGACCTGCAGATTCCCACACAAGTGAATGGTAATTAATCACAGGCTGACAGTAGGAAAAGGCAGACAATGATATGCAGCCTGCAGGAAAGGGATTGCCCCTCAATTGCAGCAGACAATGTTTGTGTACACAAAAGCATATTAAACTGTCATTAACTTCAGAGCGACTGCAGATGGAATCAGCAACTAGTTTAAGTGCAAACCAAACTATGCAAGAAAATGCATGTAATGACATCAGAACTGCTTGGGTTACAATACCACTGCAGCCAGCAGTAAACGCTGCAGACATGATCATAACATTACCCCCCCCCCCCCTTAAAAGCGGATACCAGACGCTTTTCAAAACTGAAATTCCCAACAAAACAATCTGACTGATAATTCATGATGACCGGGACAGCCCGGCAAGACCAAATTCTAGAATCAGTCCCCACAAGACTGGACCCATCAGAACCAGAACCTACAGAACCATGCCCGTCAGCACTACAAGCCTCAGTGTGATACCCATCAGAACCACGACTTCCAGAAAAAAAACCCCAGAAACTCTCTGAGCGATACCCACCGCCTTCCAGGGACCGTCCAAAAACGCCAAAGCCTTTGCAATGCCCACCGGAACTGTCCCTACCAACACAAAACCCACCGTTGAACCAGTCCAAGGTACCAGGACAAGTTTCCTCAGAGATCTCCCAGAACACTTGGAAGCTCCAAAGAGATCCCCACAGGTCAGAACGCCCCTTAGGCTCATATGGAGAACTATCAAGAACCCCTATGGAACCCAGGGCAACTCTAGAGTCAGGGTCACAAGGACAAACATCAAGATCAGGGCTTTTCGGGACCAGAACCATCTCCGGGCATGCAGGCCAACCGGCAACATCAGAACATGTCTCCACTAGGGAAGCGTGTGAGCACGCCAACACAGACACACTTGGGCACTCTGGCATACGAAGCACATCTGGGCACACCGGCACAAGAGAGACTTCTGGGCATGTCAAGGAACTGCGAACCTCAAAGTCAGTCAAGGTAGGACCCAAACCAGGACTGGGCAAAAAAAAATCATCATGACTAGACTTCACAGTTACTGGATTCTCACTAAAAAATGCAGGATCAGACTTAGATGTCTCTGATTCCAGCAAGGTTATTAACAAATCATGTTCAGGGGCATTTACAAGACAGGACAAATCTTCTGATGTATGCACCGAACTAGACAGGGTTCCCATAACTTCTTCTGGACTAGACAGAGACTCATCAAATACACTGGATTGGAGCTCATGAAGGGCTGCAAAACAAGTCAGTAGTGCAGCAATCCCCACTGAACTAGGCAAAACTGAGTAACTCACTGGACAGAAAGGGGACTCTGGAACTTCTGCCACACCAGCCAGAGAACCAGAATTTTCCAGGATACAGGGCTGGGTTTCAGAAACACTCATTAACCCGGACTGAAATTCTGAGATTTCTATTATTTTCCCAGCGAGTCAGAATTATCCATGTTACAGGGCAAGACTTTTGAAACATTCAGAGGACAGGGCTGGAGTTCCTCGGCTGTTACAACACTGGAGAGGGACTCAACAACATTGGTTAAATCAGACTGTGTACAGGGCAAGGTATCTAACACACTTGCTGACGAGGACAATATTTCAATGGCTTCTGCTTCGCTGGGCAGAAATTCATCAAGTTTTATTAGAGCAGACTGTAATTCCAAAACAGCTGCTAGACAAGTGAATATTACTGCAACACCAACTGAGGTAAGCAGTGCCTCAGACTCCTCTGCTAGAGGGTTTGAAGTATCCAAAGTACTGGGTGAAGCATAAGACTCTGCGACCACAGCTTCACTGGACAGGATCACTGAACAGTCCATATTGCAGGGCAAAACCATGGAAGCACCTGCTGGACAGCATAATGATTCTGTGACCTGAGTTTCATTGGAGAGATCTACTGCACAATTCATGGTACAGGGCAAATTTACTGGGACATTTTCTAAACACGGTAATAATTCTGCGATTTCGGATTCACATAGCAGACGCTCTGAGTTATTCAAGAAGCTAGAGTGAGGTGTAGAAACAGGAAGATCAAAACACAATGTTTGCGCATCTAAATCACCATTCAATTGTGAAATTGGAAAATTCAGATGCTGGGGTTCTGAGGTTTCTGGACAGGATTGCTGGGACTCGGAAACTGATGTAGTGCATCTATTGGCATCTGCTGGATCAGACAGGAGTTGAACTTTATTAATACAGGTAATTTCTGCAGAAGTGTTTGCAGAGACAGGCAAGATTTTTCTGGTGTCTGTTTCACTGAACAAAGACTCATGAGTACTGGCTAGGCTGGACTCAGAAGTCAGCAGGACCTCTGGATTCTCTGCTGAGAAATTTGTGCAGGGCAAAGTTAAGAAAGTATCAGTGGCTTCTGTTTTACTGGGAAGTAACACTGAGTTATCCATGGTACAGGGTGGAGTTACGGGAACATTCACAAGACATGGCAGGGACTCAGTAACTGGAGAAGTGGAACAGTCTCCAATTGACAGTGTGTCTTCCCTGGTATCAACTGATTGAATCGCATAAAAATCGTCCAAAATCATTTTCCACACATCGATCAATTGAGCCACAAGGTCATACCCACACACACCGGTTTTTATTAGGTTATAGGCAGACTTAATGCATGCATTCAATACTAATTCACCTTTTGCACTGTAAAATTGACAAAATGAACTTGAATCATTCTTCCATTCATTGACCAGAGCTTCCATCTCTCCTTTCTCAAATGGAGGATTCCAAGCATACTTAACAGGCAGATCACAGTTTGCAAATGTGGTTTTGGCAGAAACATACATTGGATTATTTAGCAGGCGATTGGCAGATTTCTTATTCCTAAGGATCTCCAATACCTGTAGCAAGTGTTGGACTGTAGTGTATGCAAATTTTTCTTGCTGCACGAATAGATTGATTTGTTCAATACTCTGTAATATATCCTCATAATCATACTCAGATAATTCTTTTAAACAAAAATCTTTATTTTCCCTAGCCAGTGATGAAAGTTTATTAGTAGTTTCATAAGTCCATTTAACTCCCCTGAAAGACAATTGCATTTCATTATCTGTTAATGGCAGAATCTTATTGCAGGTCTGATGCGCAGTCGCTAAAGATAACGATTCTGCAGATTGGACACGTTTCTTAGAACGTTTGCGTTTTGCCTTTGACCTTGCTGTTTTTGGTGATTTATTCAAAGCTGCAGGAAAATTATCAGTAACACTTTCTGCTTGCTGCTCATTCTTGCAAGCAATTGAAGGAGCAGCTGATTGGCCTGCTGCCAGGAGTTCATTAAGAGGAAAAGACAATGGATCTATGCGCAACCAATTGTGAATTACAAAAGCTATAAATTGCAAAGGACTTTGTCTAAACTGAGTGTGATCTAAGACATCTATTGCCCAATCAAAAAGTTTGCCCTTAAAAAGAGCACAAACGATCCAATCAGACCAGGTAGAAATTGCAGAAGCCCGAAAGTCGGGATTGGCCAGAACTTTAACCAATTCTGATATAAATTTGTCTGTAACTTCAGGACCAAGCTTTTCAAATTTTTTAAAAGAGCAGGACCCCTGACAAACAGTGTCATAATTTCTGGAAATTCCCCCCACAATAGGGATTGGTAATGGGGCTACCATAATGTTAAGCTTGGAGGTGTAATCTCCACAGTCAGCATACAACACATAAGCTGACGTGAAGGAGGTACACACACCAGCACAAGGGATCAGGATATCCCCAGTTTAGTGGAGGAGAGGACTGACTCCAATAGGAGATTGTGGTGCACAGAGCCGGTGCAGATCCGAACAGCCACAAACAACACTTTCGTAATAACGTCTCAGCGCAAAGTAGCGCTGAGCGCATAAACCAGGACTGAGGAGATCAGGACAGGTAGACAGAATGAACGCTTGCTTAACTAGCCACTACTTAGTGACAGCAAGCGTCCACAATAAAACAGACTGGAATGAGGTAGCCAATGCGTTTGCAGCAATGGCGTGCCTCACAAAGACAGGACAGGATAGTCAGGAAATAGCAGGATCAAGATAGATGAACGTAACACAGATAAATATACAATAAGTATGATTTCCTAGCGTATTACAATTACAGCTATCAATGAAACTATTTGTAACGTCTGACTAACATATGTATATATCGGCAATGAACCGATATATGACATAAGCAGGAACTCTGACTAAGACTGGAGTAATACAGGGAACAGGACTCAGAAGGATTCGCTATCTCTTCGCAGAGATGAACGCAATCCACAAACAGGACCAGGAACAGGATACTAGCTCAGCACGGTTGCTCACGATACGCGCAAACAACCAAAACGTGCTGGAAGGCTGACTAACTGAACACAGGAAATAAACAGTTTGTGTACGTATATATCAGCGACACTGATGTATCAACGTAACACGAATACAAAGAAAATAACAAAATGCGCAAGTATGCGTATATATTGGCGATGAACCAATATATGACACAAGACAAGCAGAGTAACCACTTCTAGAACAAGAGCAGAACTAGGAGAACTCGCTGACCCCTTCGCAGGAGTCAGCGCAGTCCACACGGACTAGGAACGAGGTGGGGCACGGGCAGAGTAACAGACTGAATCTGAGACTATGGTAGCCCATCAAGCATTGCAGGAAGCAGTTCTTTATACTGAGGTCATCCAATGGGAGCAGACCTGCAGATTCCCACACAAGTGAATGGTAATTAATCACAGGCTGACAGCAGGAAAAGGTAGACAATGATATGCAGCCTGCAGGAAAGGGATTGCCCCTCCATTGCAGCAGACAATGTTTGTGTACACAAAAGCATATTAAACTGTCATTAACTTCAGAGCGACTGCAGATGGAATCAGCAACTAGTTTAAGTGCAAACCAAACTATGCAAGAAAATGCATGTAATGACATCAGAACTGCTTGGGTTACAATACCACTGCAGCCAGCAGTAAACGCTGCAGACATGATCATAACAAGTACACTTACTAATGTTAAAACCAGCAAGATGGGCACATGCCACACAATGGCCTCAATTCTGGTAGGGTTTTCAAACAAATTACCTCATGTGCTGTAATTTCCTCATGATGGCCTGAACCTCCGAACCGCAATAGACTTTAATGGGGAGGCGAACTTTGAAAACTAGAAACACTTATGCTGGCCACAAAAGTGATGGAAAAGATGTTTCAAGGGTGTTTTCAAACATCTGAGTTTTTGCATGGATGAGTGGGATAGATGCCAAAAGTCCCGGGGTTAATCTGGTTTTGACGCAAAGCAGCTTTTTAAGGGCAGAAATCACATTGAATGCTAAATTGCAGGCCTAAAGTGCTTTAAAACATCTTGCATGGGTGTACATCAATCAAGGAGTGTAATTAGAGTACTGCTTCACACTGACACACCATACTCACTGTGTAACACACCGCAAACAGCTGTTTGTGTAGTGATGGCCGTGCTGGACTGGTGCGCACCATGGCGAGAGTGCAGGCCGTGGCGGTTTTCAAGCCCATATGGTCGCCGGGCTGTGGTAGCTCAATGATAGAACAACAGTGACTGTCCAGTTGATCAATTTGGTCTGTCCACAATGAAGCAACGACCTTATTATCTTGGGTGTGCCCCCCCCCCCAGACAATCATATAGCCTTCGGTCATTGCTTAATTGTGATATGCAAGCCCCTTCACAATGGCAAGATAATGATCACGAAGGGGAATTGACACATGTACATGCCTTTTGTTTTGTTGTTGCAGCTGCAGTGCAGCCAGAAAAATTAGGCAGGCATGTACACGCACTAGAAAAAGTAGTTTAGTGGCCGCTGCTAGCAGTTAAAAATTCAGGAATCCATCTGGAGCCCTGGACCCTGTTGGTGGTGGCGGACAAGGCAGTCAAGCGGCCTGCGGGCAAAGGTGCGGTGTGGGGAGCGAATTAGTCTTGGGGCAGGCAATCACACGGTGTGCAGGCAGAGATGCTGTGTGTGGGGACTGACTTAGTCTTCGGGCTGGTAGTTAGTGTTGGGCGAACATCTAGATGTTCGGGTTCGGGCCGAACAGGCCGAACATGGCCGCGATGTTCGGGTGTTCGACCCGAACTCCGAACATAATGGAAGTCAATGGGGACCCGAACTTTTGTGCTTTGTAAAGCCTCCTTACATGCTACATACCCCAAATTTACAGGGTATGTGCACCTTGGGAGTGGGTACAAGAGGAAAAAAAATTTAGCAAAAAGAGCTTATAGTTTTTGAGAAAATCGATTTTAAAGTTTCAAAGGGAAAACTGTCTTTTAAATGCGGGAAATGTCTGTTTTCTTTGCACAGGTAACATGCTTTTTGTCGGCATGCAGTCATAAATGTAATACATATAAGAGGTTCCAGGAAAAGGGACCGGTAACGCTAACCCAGCAGCAGCACACGTGATGGAACAAGAGGAGGGTGGCGCAGGAGGAGAAGGCCACGCTTTGAGACACAACAACCCAGGCCTTGCATGAGGACAAGAAGCGTGCGGATAGCAATTTGCATTTTGTCGCCATGCAGTCATAAATGTAATACAGATGAGAGGTTCAATAAACAGGGACCGGAAACGCTAACCCATCACAGATGTTCATTGTTCATGTTACTTGGTTGGGGTCCGGGAGTGTTGCGTAGTCGTTTCCAATCCAGGATTGATTCATTTTAATTTGAGTCAGACGGTCTGCATTTTCTGTGGAGAGGCGGATACGCCGCCGATCTGTGACGATGCCTCCGGCAGCACTGAAACAGCGTTCCGACATAACGCTGGCTGCCGGGCAAGCCAGCACCTCTATTGTGTACATTGCCAGTTTGTGCCAGGTGTCTAGCTTCGATACCCAATAGTTGAAGGGTGCAGATGGATTGTTCAACACAGCTACGCCATCTGACATGTAGTCCTTGACCATCTTCTCCAGGCGATCGGTGTTGGAGGTGGATCTGCACGCTTGCTGTTCTGTGTGCTGCTGCATGGGTGTCAGAAAATTTTCCCACTCCAAGGACACTGCCGATACCATTCCCTTTTGGGCACTAGCTGCGGCTTGTGTTGTTTGCTGCCCTCCTGGTCGTCCTGGGTTTGCGGAAGTCAGTCTGTCGGCGTACAACTGGCTAGAGGAGGGGGAGGATGTCAATCTCCTCTCTAAAGTCTCCACAAGGGCCTGCTGGTATTCTTCCATTTTGACCTGTCTGGCTCTTTCTTCAAGCAGTTTTGGAACATTGTGTTTGTACCGTGGATCCAGAAGGGTATAAACCCAGTAATTGGTGTTGTCCAGAATGCGCACAATGCGTGGGTCGCGTTCAATGCAGTCCTAGGCCGAAGAGGTCATAGCCTAGGGTCACAAAACCTGTTTATTGGGCAATTTCAATGGTGGCGAGTCTGACGTACATAAATCGCAGCAATGGCCGTTAGCAACGTCTGAATCTCACGAAATGTCTCATGCAGGTAGAAGACATATTGTTAGACTTGGGCTCCAAAGATGGGTTCCCTACATCTCTGCAAACCAGAGTTACAGGGCTCCAAATTTGGTAAAATCCCCCATAGGCTTTCATTGGGCCTCCTATTTACAGTTCCAAAATCTCACATCTTTTCAAAGGGCAATTACTCAGCAGTGGCAAATTTTCTAGCATTGTAGGGACCCTTAGGGGGAACATGACTGGTGAGTTTCGGGCCCCTAGGCCGAAGAGGTCATAGCCTAGGGTCACAAAAACCTGTTTATTGGGGCTATTTCAATGGTAGTGATGGTGACGTACATAAATCGCAGCAATGGCCGTTAGCAAAGTCTGAATCTCACGAAATGTCTCATGCAGGTAGAAGACATATTGTTAGACTTGGATTCCAAAGATGGGGTCCCTACATCTCTGCAAACCAGAGTTACAGGGGTCCAAAATTGGTAAAATCCCCCATAGGATTTCATTGGCTCCCTATTTCTCTTTCCAAAATCTCACATCTTTTCAAAGGGCAATGGCTCAGCAGTACCAAATTTTCTAGCATTGTAGGGACCCTTAGGGGGAACATGACTGGTGAGTTTCGGGCCCCTAGGCCGAAGAGGTCATAGCCTAGGGTCACAAAAACCTGTTTATTGGGGCTATTTCAATGGTAGTGATGGTGACGTACATAAATCGCAGCAATGGCCGTTAGCAAAGTCTGAATCTCACGAAATGTCTCATGCAGGTAGAAGACATATTGTTAGACTTGGATTCCAAAGATGGGGTCCCTACATCTCTGCCACCCAGAGTTACAGGGCTCCAAAATTGGTAAAATCCCCCATAGGATTTCATTGGCTCCCTATTTCACTTTCCAAAATCTCACATCTTTTCAAAGGGCAATGGCTCAGCAGTACCAAATTTTCTAGCATTGTAGGGACCCTTAGGGGGAACATGACTGGTGAGTTTCGGGCCCCTAGGCCGAAGAGGTCATAGCCTAGGGTCACAAAAACCTGTTTATTGGGGCTATTTCAATGGTAGTGATGGTGACGTACATAAATCGCAGCAATGGCCGTTAGCAAAGTCTGAATCTCACGAAATGTCTCATGCAGGTAGAAGACATATTGTTAGACTTGGATTCCAAAGATGGGGTCCCTACATCTCTGCAAACCAGAGTTACAGGGGTCCAAAATTGGTAAAATCCCCCATAGGATTTCATTGGCTCCCTATTTCACTTTCCAAAATCTCACATCTTTTCAAAGGGCAATGGCTCAGCAGTACCAAATTTTCTAGCATTGTAGGGACCCTTAGGGAGAACATGACTGGTGAGTTTCGGGCCCCTAGGCCGAAGAGGTCATAGCCTAGGGTCACAAAAACCTGTTTATTGGGGCTATTTCAATGGTAGTGATGGTGACGTACATAAATCTCAGCAATGGCCGTTAGCAAAGTCTGAATCTCACGAAATGTCTCATGCAGGTAGAAGACATATTGTTAGACTTGGATTCCAAAGATGGGGTCCCTACATCTCTGCAAACCAGAGTTACAGGGGTCCAAAATTGGTAAAATCCCCCATAGGATTTCATTGGCTCCCTATTTCACTTTCCAAAATCTCACATCTTTTCAAAGGGCAATGGCTCAGCAGTACCAAATTTTCTAGCATTGTAGGGACCCTTAGGGGGAACATGACTGGTGAGTTTCGGGCCCCTAGGCCGAAGAGGTCATAGCCTAGGGTCACAAAAACCTGTTTATTGGGGCTATTTCAGTGGTAGTGATGGTGACGTACATAAATCGCAGCAATGGCCGTTAGCAAAGTCTGAATCTCACGAAATGTCTCATGCAGGTAGAAGACATATTGTTAGACTTGGATTCCAAAGATGGGGTCCCTACATCTCTGCAAACCAGAGTTACAGGGGTCCAAAATTGGTAAAATCCCCCATAGGATTTCATTGGCTCCCTATTTCACTTTCCAAAATCTCACATCTTTTCAAAGGGCAATGGCTCAGCAGTACCAAATTTTCTAGCATTGTAGGGACCCTTAGGGAGAACATGACTGGTGAGTTTCGGGCCCCTAGGCCGAAGAGGTCATAGCCTAGGGTCACAAAAACCTGTTTATTGGGGCTATTTCAATGGTAGTGATGGTGACGTACATAAATCGCAGCAATGGCCGTTAGCAAAGTCTGAATCTCACGAAATGTCTCATGCAGGTAGAAGACATATTGTTAGACTTGGATTCCAAAGATGGGGTCCCTACATCTCTGCAAACCAGAGTTACAGGGGTCCAAAATTGGTAAAATCCCCCATAGGATTTCATTGGCTCCCTATTTCACTTTCCAAAATCTCACATCTTTTCAAAGGGCAATGGCTCAGCAGTACCAAATTTTCTAGCATTGTAGGGACCCTTAGGGGGAACATGACTGGTGAGTTTCGGGCCCCTAGGCCGAAGAGGTCATAGACTAGGGTCACAAAAACCTGTTTATTGGGGCTATTTCAGTGGTAGTGATGGTGACGTACATAAATCGCAGCAATGGCCGTTAGCAAAGTCTGAATCTCACGAAATGTCTCATGCAGGTAGAAGACATATTGTTAGACTTGGATTCCAAAGATGGGGTCCCTACATCTCTGCAAACCAGAGTTACAGGGGTCCAAAATTGGTAAAATCCCCCATAGGATTTCATTGGCTCCCTATTTCACTTTCCAAAATCTCACATCTTTTCAAAGGGCAATAGCTCAGCAGTACCAAATTTTCTAGCATTGTAGGGACCCTTAGGGGGAACATGACTGGTGAGTTTCGGGCCCCTAGGCCGAAGAGGTCATAGCCTAGGGTCACAAAAACCTGTTTATTGGGGCTATTTCAATGGTAGTGATGGTGACGTACATAAATCGCAGCAATGGCCGTTAGCAAAGTCTGAATCTCACGAAATGTCTCATGCAGGTAGAAGACATATTGTTAGACTTGGATTCCAAAGATGGGGTCCCTACATCTCTGCAAACCAGAGTTACAGGGCTCCAAAATTGGTAAAATCCCCCATAGGATTTCATTGGCTCCCTATTTCACTTTCCAAAATCTCACATCTTTTCAAAGGGCAATGGCTCAGCAGTACCAAATTTTCTAGCATTGTAGGGACCCTTAGGGGGAACATGACTGGTGAGTTTCGGGCCCCTAGGCCGAAGAGGTCATAGCCTAGGGTCACAAAAACCTGTTTATTGGGGCTATTTCAATGGTAGTGATGGTGACGTACATAAATCGCAGCAATGGCCGTTAGCAAAGTCTGAATCTCACGAAATGTCTCATGCAGGTAGAAGACATATTGTTAGACTTGGATTCCAAAGATGGGGTCCCTACATCTCTGCAAACCAGAGTTACAGGGGTCCAAAATTGGTAAAATCCCCCATAGGATTTCATTGGCTCCCTATTTCACTTTCCAAAATCTCACATCTTTTCAAAGAGCAATGGCTCAGCAGTACCAAATTTTCTAGCATTGTAGGGACCCTTAGGGGGATCATGACTGGTGAGTTTTGCCACTGCTGAGCCATTGCCCTTTGAAATGGTGTGAGATTTTGGAACGGTAAATAGGAGGCCCAATGAAAGCCTATGGGGGATTTTACCAATTTTGGACCCCTGTAACTCTGGTTTGCAGAGATGTAGGGACCCCATCTTTGGAATCTAAGTCTAACAATATGTCTTCTACCTGCATGAGACATTTCGTGAGATTCAGACGTTGCTAACGGCCATGGCTGAGATTTATGTACGCCACCATCACAACTATTGAAATAGCCCAAATAAACAGGTTTTTGTGACCCTAGGCTATGACCTCTTCGGCCTAGGGGCCCGAAACTCACCAGTCATGTTCCCCCTAAGGGTCCCTACAATGCTAGAAAATTTGGTACTGCTGAGCCATTGCCCTTTGAAAAGATGTGAGATTTTGGAAAGTGAAATAGGGAGCCAATGAAATCCTATGGGAAGTTTACCAACTTTGGACCCCTGTAACTCTGGTTTGCAGAGATGTAGGGACCCCATCTTTGGAATCCAAGTCTAACAATATGTCTTCTACCTGCATGAGACATTTCGTGAGATTCAGACTTTGCTAACGGCCATTGCTGCGATTTATGTACGTCACCATCACTAGTGTTGGGCGAACAGTGTTCGCCACTGTTCGGGTTCTGCAGAACATCACCCTGTTCGGGTGATGTTCGAGTTCGGCCGAACACCTGACGGTGCTCGGCCAAACCGTTCGGCCACATGGCCGAACTAAGAGCGCATGGCCGAACGTTCCCCGAACGTTCGGCTAGCGCTGTGATTGGCCGAACGGGTCACGTGGTTCGGGCCCGAACGCGCTCTGATTGGCCGAACGGTCACGTGGTTCGGGTAAATAAATACCCGAACCACGTCATATCTCCACCATTTGTCTGTGGGTTTAGCTTTGGGTAGGCAGGCAGGGTAGTTCGCTCTCCAGCCACGCTAGCCAGGGTCCCCCCCCAGTCATTGTGTGTCGCTGCTGGGAACAGTAGTACACCGCTCGCTCAGCCACACTATATATAGCATTGTTTACTGCCACTGTGTACCTCGCTCAGCCACGCTATATATATAGCATTGTGTTTTCTGACACTCTGTGTACACGGCTTAGCCTGACTAATATAGCATTGTGTGTACTGCCACTGTGCACCTCGCTCAGCCACGCTATATATAGCATTGTGTGTACTGCCACTGTGCACCTCGCTCAGCCACGCTATATATAGCATTGTGTGTACTGCCACTGTGCACCTCGCTCAGCCACGCTATATATAGCATTGTGTGTACTGCCACTGTGCACCTCGCTCAGCCACGCTATATATATAGCATTGTGTTTTCTTACACTCTGTGTACACGGCTTAGCCTGGCTATATAGCATTGTGTGTACTGCCACTGTGCACCTCGCTCAGCCACGCTATATATAGCATTGTGTTTTCTGACACTCTGTGTACACGGCTTAGCCTGACTATATAGCATTGTGTGTACTGCCACTGTGTACCTCGCTCAGCCACGCTATATATAGCATTGTGTTTACTGCCACTCTGTGTACACGGCTCAGCCAGACTATATAGCATTGTGTGTACTGCCACTCTGTGTACACCGCTCAGCCAGACTATATAGCATTGTGTGTACTGCCACTCTGTGTACACGGCTCAGCCAGACTATATAGCATTGTGTGTACTGCCACTCTGTGTACACCGCTCAGCCAGACTATATAGCATTGCGTACTCTGCCAGTCAGTGTGTATATTGCTGGGATCAGTAATACTCCACTCACCGCCAACCACTATATGAGCTCACCATGAGTTCCTCAGAGACCTCCGCTGTGAGCAGCACTCCCAACAACAGCAACAGCCAACGCCCCACGCAAGCTATAACATCCACTACAGCAGCCAGTGGTCAGCAGCAGCCCTCTCCGGAGGAGAATGTTGTGTCCATCGGTCCGTCGCCAGAACGATTAATGAGGGCTGCCATTGAGGAGATGATGGGGCCTGATGTGGAGGAGGAGGTCGGGCTCAGGCCAGCATCCCAAGTTAATGTTGAGGACGATGAGGGGTCTGTGTCTGGGGATGTTGGGGTGGCAGAGGTGGTGGGTGGGTCAGACTCAGGAGAAGAGTTGTATGATGAGGATGATGATCGGGACCATCTGTATGTGCCTCAGAGTCCGACCCCGGAAAACATGTTGTATCGTGTGTTTAGGTACTAAAATCTGCGTTCCCACTTCCCAGTACTGCCTGCAGTGCCCGGGTCCACGGATCCATATAATTTTTTGGGCAGCACTATCAAACTGTGGTACTATGAGTGAGTTGCCATGGTCCTTCTGTGCTGCCTGTCACACTCACCGTCTGTCTGCAGATGGATTGTTCAACACAGCTACGCCATCTGACATGTAGTCCTGGACCTTGACCATCTTCTCTAGGCGATTGGTGTTGGAGGACGTGGAACTGCCCGATTGCTGTTCTGTGGGCTGCTGCAAGGGTGTCAGAAAATGTTCCCACTCCAAGGACACTGCCAATACCATTCCCTTTTGGGCACTAGCAGCAGCTTGTGTTCTTTGCTGCCCTCCTGGTCCTCCTGGGTTTGCTGAAGTCAGTCTGTCGGCGTACAACTGGCTAGAGAAGGAGGAGGATGTCAATCTCCTCTCTAAAGTCTCCATCCTCAAGGGCCTGCTGGAATTGTTCCATTTTTGACCTGTCTGACACTTTCTTCAATCAGTTTTTTAACATTGTGTTTGTATAAACTGGGTATAAACCCAGTAATTGGTGTTGTCCAGATTCCAGAATAATGAATAATAATGAATAGTGAATAATGCGCGGGCCGCGTTCAATGCAGTCTAGCATGAATTGAGCCATGTGTGCCAGAGAGTCCTGCCAGACTCCTCTATCTTCATGTTCTTGTAAGCGTTGTGATTGTTGTGATGCACCATATTCGTCACCAGCATCACTTTCTTCCTCTTCTGCTGTCCTTTCCCGCTAAATTGTGGAAGTCCAACGTGCACCGCTCTGTCCCTCGGCAGTGGGGGCATCCAATTCCTGCTCCAACTCCAGCTGTTCCTCGTCCTGTTCTTTGTCATAGCTGGGACCAGCGTTTCCTGAGGCAGG
Organism: Hyperolius riggenbachi; assembly: GCF_040937935.1. NCBI lineage: Eukaryota > Metazoa > Chordata > Amphibia > Anura > Hyperoliidae > Hyperolius > Hyperolius riggenbachi. Next base: position 315,248,178 of record NC_090647.1, on the reverse strand, counting down.
TTGCCTGATGTTGGTATCATCACGCTGATCGTTTTCATCTTCAGAATCCCCCACTTGCATCATGCCAGCGGTTTCCATCTTCAACATTGATTTCTTCAGTAAACACAGCAGTGGTATTGTAATGCTGACTGTAGAGTTGTCACTGCTCAGTCACGCAACGTGGATTGCTCAAAATTTTGGAGGACTTGGCAGAGATCCAACATGGTGGCCCAATCAGATCCACAGAAGCTTGGTAGCTACTAGCTGCTGGAATGCGCCTCGGCACTGCCCAAAAGCGTGCTAGCATGTGCAGCGTAGAATTCCAGCGCGTAGGCAGGGACATCACCCAGCGAGCGATGGTGCGCTAGATTGAAGCGCTCCTGCATCTCTTGGTGAGTCCTTCAGAAGCGGTACTGGACTTTTAACAATGTTTTTTTTTTTTCCTTCAACAGAAGATCTGCCACGTTGGAGTGAGGAGGACGCCGCCGACCCCGACACCAAGCTGAACCCCGGCGAACTCCAAGCAGAGGATCTTCAGGAACCCTCAAGGCTTTGAGCAAGCTGAGGAGGATCAGCAGTCCCGACGAGACCTCTCCTCATATGCGACTGAGTGCAGTGGAGCTCCCCAGAACAACCTCTCAGTTGTCACTTTGTCACTGGTCACTTTGTCACTTTGTCACTTTGTCATTTTGTCACTTTGTCAGTTGTCACTTTGTCACTGGTCACTTTGTCACTTGTCACTTTGTCATTTTGTCACTTGTCACTTTGTCACTTGTCACTTCTCACTTTGTCACTTGTCACTTTGTCATTTTGTCACTTGTCACTTTGTCACTTTTCACTTCTCACTTTGTCACTTGTCACTTTGTCATTTTGTCACTTGTCACTTTGTCACTTGTCACTTCTCACTTTGTCACTTGTCACTTTGTCATTTTGTCACTTGTCACTTGTCACTTTGTCATTTTGTCACTTTGTCATTTTGTCACTTTGTCACTTTGTCACTGGTCACTTTGTCACTTGGTCACTTGTCCAGATGATCTCGGTACACCTCCTGAGATTCAAATTCCTGCACACATTGCTCTGGGATTTGGGTGTGATGAATGATGCATCTAACTGGCCACCGGAGGCAATTAAGGCCTTCAAAACATTGAAAGCAGCTTTCTGTTCCGCCCCCATTTTGCGTCATGTTGAGTTGTTGACGTCATGTTCATCCTCGGCCTCGCCTTGCATTTCAGTGCGAGGTGCATTTTCCACAGAAAAAGGTTGTGAATCCGGGCACAACATTTGTGGCTGTTCCATTGACCTTTCACAGGTAGAAGATTGTGGGGGTGGGAATAGCTCCTCCGAATAGCCCATTGTGTCCTGAAAACTACTCATTGCATTGCTTTGCGCACACATTTTTTTGTCCTCATGCAAGGCCTGAGTTGCACCTGAAAGCGTGGCCTTCTCCTCCTGCGCCTCCTCTTGTTCCATCACATCTGCTGCTGCTGGGTTAGCGTTGACGCCCGGTCCCTGTTTATTGAACCTCTTATCTTTATTACATTTATGACTGCATGGCGGTAAAAAGCATGCTATCCGCACGCTTCTTGTCCTCATGCAAGGCCTGGGTTGTTGTGTCTCAAAAAGCATGGCCTTCTCCTCCTGCGCCTGCTCCTGTTCCATCACGTGTGCTGCTGCTGCTGGGTTACCGTTACCGGTCCCTTTTCCTGGAACCTCTTCTCTGTATTACATTTATGACTGCATGGCGACAAAAAGCATGTTACCTGTCCAAAGAAACATGACATTTTCCACATTTAAAAGACAGTTTTTCCTTTGAAACTTTACAATCAATTTTCTCAAAAACTATAAGCTCTTTTTCAAATATTTTTTTTCCTCTTGTACCCACTCCCAAGGTGCACATACCCTGCTAATTTGGGGTATGTAGCATGTAAGGAAGCTTTACAAAGCACGAAAGTTCGGGTCCCCATTGACTTCCATTATGTTCGAAGTTCGGGTCGAACACCCGAACATCGCGGCCATGTTCGGCCTGTTCGGCCCGAACCCGAACATCTAGATGTTCGCCCAACACTAACCATCACTACCATTGAAATAGCCCCAATAAACAGGTTTTTGTGACCCTAGGCTATGACCTCTTCGGCCTAGGGGCCCGAAACTCACCAGTCATGTTCCCCCTAAGGGTCCCTACAATGCTAGAAAATTTGGTACTGCTGAGCCATTGCCCTTTGAAAAGATGTGAGATTTTGGAAAGTGAAATAGGGAGCCAATGAAATCCTATGGGGGATTTTACCAATTTTGGACCCCTGTAACTCTGGTTTGCAGAGATGTAGGGACCCCATCTTTGGAATCCAAGTCTAACAATATGTCTTCTACCTGCATGAGACATTTCGTGAGATTCAGACTTTGCTAACGGCCATTGCTGCGATTTATGTACGTCACCATCACTACCATTGAAATAGCCCCAATAAACAGGTTTTTGTGACCCTAGGCTATGACCTCTTCGGCCTAGGGGCCCGAAACTCACCAGTCATGTTCCCCCTAAGGGTCCCTACAATGCTAGAAAATTTGGTACTGCTGAGCCATTGCCCTTTGAAAAGATGTGAGATTTTGGAAAGTGAAATAGGGAGCCAATGAAATCCTATGGGAAGTTTACCAACTTTGGACCCCTGTAACTCTGGTTTGCAGAGATGTAGGGACCCCATCTTTGGAATCCAAGTCTAACAATATGTCTTCTACCTGCATGAGACATTTCGTGAGATTCAGACTTTGCTAACGGCCATTGCTGCGATTTATGTACGTCACTATCACTAGTGTTGGGTGAACAGTGTTCGCCACTGTTCGGGTTCTGCAGAACATCACCCTGTTCGGGTGATGTTCGAGTTCGGCCGAACACCTGACGGTGCTCGGCCAAACCGTTCGGCCACATGGCCGAACTAAGAGCGCATGGCCGAACGTTCCCCGAACGTTCGGCTAGCGCTGTGATTGGCCGAACGGGTCACGTGGTTCGGGCCCGAACGCGCTCTGATTGGCCGAACGGTCACGTGGTTCGGGTAAATAAATACCCGAACCACGTCATATCTCCGCCATTTGTCTGTGGGTTTAGCTTTGGGTAGGCAGGCAGGGTAGTTCGCTCTCCAGCCACGCTAGCCAGGGTCCCCCCCAGTCATTGTGTGTCGCTGCTGGGAACAGTAGTACACCGCTCGCTCAGCCACACTATATATAGCATTGTTTACTGCCACTGTGTACCTCGCTCAGCCACGCTATATATATAGCATTGTGTTTTCTGACACTCTGTGTACACGGCTTAGCCTGACTAATATAGCATTGTGTGTACTGCCACTGTGCACCTCGCTCAGCCACGCTATATATAGCATTGTGTGTACTGCCACTGTGCACCTCGCTCAGCCACGCTATATATAGCATTGTGTGTACTGCCACTGTGCACCTCGCTCAGCCACGCTATATATAGCATTGTGTGTACTGCCACTGTGCACCTCGCTCAGCCACGCTATATATATAGCATTGTGTTTTCTTACACTCTGTGTACACGGCTTAGCCTGGCTATATAGCATTGTGTGTACTGCCACTGTGCACCTCGCTCAGCCACGCTATATATAGCATTGTGTTTTCTGACACTCTGTGTACACGGCTTAGCCTGACTATATAGCATTGTGTGTACTGCCACTGTGTACCTCGCTCAGCCACGCTATATATAGCATTGTGTTTACTGCCACTCTGTGTACACGGCTCAGCCAGACTATATAGCATTGTGTGTACTGCCACTCTGTGTACACCGCTCAGCCAGACTATATAGCATTGTGTGTACTGCCACTCTGTGTACACGGCTCAGCCAGACTATATAGCATTGTGTGTACTGCCACTCTGTGTACACCGCTCAGCCAGACTATATAGCATTGCGTACTCTGCCAGTCAGTGTGTATATTGCTGGGATCAGTAATACTCCACTCACCGCCAACCACTATATGAGCTCACCATGAGTTCCTCAGAGACCTCCGCTGTGAGCAGCACTCCCAACAACAGCAACAGCCAACGCCCCACGCAAGCTATAACATCCACTACAGCAGCCAGTGGTCAGCAGCAGCCCTCTCCGGAGGAGAATGTTGTGTCCATCGGTCCGTCGCCAGAACGATTAATGAGGGCTGCCATTGAGGAGATGATGGGGCCTGATGTGGAGGAGGAGGTCGGGCTCAGGCCAGCATCCCAAGTTAATGTTGAGGACGATGAGGGGTCTGTGTCTGGGGATGTTGGGGTGGCAGAGGTGGTGGGTGGGTCAGACTCAGGAGAAGAGTTGTATGATGAGGATGATGATCGGGACCATCTGTATGTGCCTCAGAGTCCGACCCCGGAAAACATGTTGTATCGTGTGTTTAGGTACTAAAATCTGCGTTCCCACTTCCCAGTACTGCCTGCAGTGCCCGGGTCCACGGATCCATATAATTTTTTGGGCAGCACTATCAAACTGTGGTACTATGAGTGAGTTGCCATGGTCCTTCTGTGCTGCCTGTCACACTCACCGTCTGTCTGCAGATGGATTGTTCAACACAGCTACGCCATCTGACATGTAGTCCTGGACCTTGACCATCTTCTCTAGGCGATTGGTGTTGGAGGACGTGGAACTGCCCGATTGCTGTTCTGTGGGCTGCTGCAAGGGTGTCAGAAAATGTTCCCACTCCAAGGACACTGCCAATACCATTCCCTTTTGGGCACTAGCAGCAGCTTGTGTTCTTTGCTGCCCTCCTGGTCCTCCTGGGTTTGCTGAAGTCAGTCTGTCGGCGTACAACTGGCTAGAGAAGGAGGAGGATGTCAATCTCCTCTCTAAAGTCTCCATCCTCAAGGGCCTGCTGGAATTGTTCCATTTTTGACCTGTCTGACACTTTCTTCAATCAGTTTTTTAACATTGTGTTTGTATAAACTGGGTATAAACCCAGTAATTGGTGTTGTCCAGATTCCAGAATAATGAATAATAATGAATAGTGAATAATGCGCGGGCCGCGTTCAATGCAGTCTAGCATGAATTGAGCCATGTGTGCCAGAGAGTCCTGCCAGACTCCTCTATCTTCATGTTCTTGTAAGCGTTGTGATTGTTGTGATGCACCATATTCGTCACCAGCATCACTTTCTTCCTCTTCTGCTGTCCTTTCCCGCTAAATTGTGGAAGTCCAACGTGCACCGCTCTGTCCCTCGGCAGTGGGGGCATCCAATTCCTGCTCCAACTCCAGCTGTTCCTCGTCCTGTTCTTTGTCATAGCTGGGACCAGCGTTTCCTGAGGCAGGTTGCCTGATGTTGGTATCATCACGCTGATCGTTTTCATCTTCAGAATCCCCCACTTGCATCATGCCAGCGGTTTCCATCTTCAACATTGATTTCTTCAGTAAACACAGCAGTGGTATTGTAATGCTGACTGTAGAGTTGTCACTGCTCAGTCACGCAACGTGGATTGCTCAAAATTTTGGAGGACTTGGCAGAGATCCAACATGGTGGCCCAATCAGATCCACAGAAGCTTGGTAGCTACTAGCTGCTGGAATGCGCCTCGGCACTGCCCAAAAGCGTGCTAGCATGTGCAGCGTAGAATTCCAGCGCGTAGGCAGGGACATCACCCAGCGAGCGATGGTGCGCTAGATTGAAGCGCTCCTGCATCTCTTGGTGAGTCCTTCAGAAGCGGTACTGGACTTTTAACAATGTTTTTTTTTTTCCTTCAACAGAAGATCTGCCACGTTGGAGTGAGGAGGACGCCGCCGACCCCGACACCAAGCTGAACCCCGGCGAACTCCAAGCAGAGGATCTTCAGGAACCCTCAAGGCTTTGAGCAAGCTGAGGAGGATCAGCAGTCCCGACGAGACCTCTCCTCATATGCGACTGAGTGCAGTGGAGCTCCCCAGAACAACCTCTCAGTTGTCACTTTGTCACTGGTCACTTTGTCACTTTGTCACTTTGTCATTTTGTCACTTTGTCAGTTGTCACTTTGTCACTGGTCACTTTGTCACTTGTCACTTTGTCATTTTGTCACTTGTCACTTTGTCACTTGTCACTTCTCACTTTGTCACTTGTCACTTTGTCATTTTGTCACTTGTCACTTTGTCACTTGTCACTTCTCACTTTGTCACTTGTCACTTTGTCATTTTGTCACTTGTCACTTTGTCACTTGTCACTTCTCACTTTGTCACTTGTCACTTTGTCATTTTGTCACTTGTCACTTTGTCATTTTGTCACTTTGTCATTTTGTCACTTTGTCACTTTGTCACTGGTCACTTTGTCACTTGGTCACTTGTCCAGATGATCTCGGTACACCTCCTGAGATTCAAATTCCTGCACACATTGCTCTGGGATTTGGGTGTGATGAATGATGCATCTAACTGGCCACCGGAGGCAATTAAGGCCTTCAAAACATTGAAAGCAGCTTTCTGTTCCGCCCCCATTTTGCGTCATGTTGAGTTGTTGACGTCATGTTCATCCTCGGCCTCGCCTTGCATTTCAGTGCGAGGTGCATTTTCCACAGAAAAAGGTTGTGAATCCGGGCACAACATTTGTGGCTGTTCCATTGACCTTTCACAGGTAGAAGATTGTGGGGGTGGGAATAGCTCCTCCGAATAGCCCATTGTGTCCTGAAAACTACTCATTGCATTGCTTTGCGCACACATTTTTTTGTCCTCATGCAAGGCCTGAGTTGCACCTGAAAGCGTGGCCTTCTCCTCCTGCGCCTCCTCTTGTTCCATCACATCTGCTGCTGCTGGGTTAGCGTTGACGCCCGGTCCCTGTTTATTGAACCTCTTATCTTTATTACATTTATGACTGCATGGCGGTAAAAAGCATGCTATCCGCACGCTTCTTGTCCTCATGCAAGGCCTGGGTTGTTGTGTCTCAAAAAGCATGGCCTTCTCCTCCTGCGCCTGCTCTTGTTCCATCACGTGTGCTGCTGCTGCTGGGTTACCGTTACCGGTCCCTTTTCCTGGAACCTCTTCTCTGTATTACATTTATGACTGCATGGCGACAAAAAGCATGTTACCTGTCCAAAGAAACATGACATTTTCCACATTTAAAAGACAGTTTTTCCTTTGAAACTTTACAATCAATTTTCTCAAAAACTATAAGCTCTTTTTCAAATATTTTTTTTCCTCTTGTACCCACTCCCAAGGTGCACATACCCTGCTAATTTGGGGTATGTAGCATGTAAGGAAGCTTTACAAAGCACGAAAGTTCGGGTCCCCATTGACTTCCATTATGTTCGAAGTTCGGGTCGAACACCCGAACATCGCGGCCATGTTCGGCCTGTTCGGCCCGAACCCGAACATCTAGATGTTCGCCCAACACTAACCATCACTACCATTGAAATAGCCCCAATAAACAGGTTTTTGTGACCCTAGGCTATGACCTCTTCGGCCTAGGGGCCCGAAACTCACCAGTCATGTTCCCCCTAAGGGTCCCTACAATGCTAGAAAATTTGGTACTGCTGAGCCATTGCCCTTTGAAAAGATGTGAGATTTTGGAAAGTGAAATAGGGAGCCAATGAAATCCTATGGGGGATTTTACCAATTTTGGACCCCTGTAACTCTGGTTTGCAGAGATGTAGGGACCCCATCTTTGGAATCCAAGTCTAACAATATGTCTTCTACCTGCATGAGACATTTCGTGAGATTCAGACTTTGCTAATGGCCATTGCTGCGATTTATGTACGTCACCATCACTACCATTGAAATAGCCCCAATAAACAGGTTTTTGTGACCCTAGGCTATGACCTCTTCGGCCTAGGGGCCCGAAACTCACCAGTCATGTTCCCCCTAAGGGTCCCTACAATGCTAGAAAATTTGGTACTGCTGAGCCATTGCCCTTTGAAAAGATGTGAGATTTTGGAAAGTGAAATAGGGAGCCAATGAAATCCTATGGGGGATTTTTACCAATTTTGGACCCCTGTAACTCTGGTTTGCAGAGATGTAGGGACCCCATCTTTGGAATCCAAGTCTAACAATATGTCTTCTACCTGCATGAGACATTTCGTGAGATTCAGACTTTGCTAACGGCCATTGCTGCGATTTATGTACGTCACCATCACTACCATTGAAATAGCCCCAATAAACAGGTTTTTGTGACCCTAGGCTATGACCTCTTCGGCCTAGGGGCCCGAAACTCACCAGTCATGTTCCCCCTAAGGGTCCCTACAATGCTAGAAAATTTGGTACTGCTGAGCCATTGCCCTTTGAAAAGATGTGAGATTTTGGAAAGTGAAATAGGGAGCCAATGAAATCCTATGGGGGATTTTACCAATTTTGGACCCCTGTAACTCTGGTTTGCAGAGATGTAGGGACCCCATCTTTGGAATCCAAGTCTAACAATATGTCTTCTACCTGCATGAGACATTTCGTGAGATTCAGACTTTGCTAACGGCCATTGCTGCGATTTATGTACGTCACCATCACTACCACTGAAATAGCCCCAATAAACAGGTTTTTGTGACCCTAGTCTATGACCTCTTCGGCCTAGGGGCCCGAAACTCACCAGTCATGTTCCCCCTAAGGGTCCCTACAATGCTAGAAAATTTGGTACTGCTGAGCCATTGCCCTTTGAAAAGATGTGAGATTTTGGAAAGTGAAATAGGGAGCCAATGAAATCCTATGGGGGATTTTACCAATTTTGGACCCCTGTAACTCTGGTTTGCAGAGATGTAGGGACCCCATCTTTGGAATCCAAGTCTAACAATATGTCTTCTACCTGCATGAGACATTTCGTGAGATTCAGACTTTGCTAACGGCCATTGCTGCGATTTATGTACGTCACCATCACTACCATTGAAATAGCCCCAATAAACAGGTTTTTGTGACCCTAGGCTATGACCTCTTCGGCCTAGGGGCCCGAAACTCACCAGTCATGTTCCCCCTAAGGGTCCCTACAATGCTAGAAAATTTGCCACTGCTGAGTAATTGCCCTTTGAAAAGATGTGAGATTTTGGAACTGTAAATAGGAGGCCCAATGAAAGCCTATGGGGGATTTTACCAAATTTGGAGCCCTGTAACTCTGGTTTGCAGAGATGTAGGGAACCCATCTTTGGAGCCCAAGTCTAACAATATGTCTTCTACCTGCATGAGACATTTCGTGAGATTCAGACGTTGCTAACGGCCATTGCTGCGATTTATGTACGTCAGACTCGCCACCATTGAAATTGCCCAATAAACAGGCTTTGTGACCCTAGGCTATGACCTCTTCGGCCTAGGACTGCATTGAACGCGACCCACGCATTGTGCGCATTCTGGACAACACCAATTACTGGGTTTATACCCTTCTGGATCCACGGTACAAACACAATGTTCCAAAACTGCTTGAAGAAAGAGCCAGACAGGTCAAAATGGAAGAATACCAGCAGGCCCTTGTGGAGACTTTAGAGAGGAGATTGACATCCTCCCCCTCCTCTAGCCAGTTGTACGCCGACAGACTGACTTCCGCAAACCCAGGACGACCAGGAGGGCAGCAAACAACACAAGCCGCAGCTAGTGCCCAAAAGGGAATGGTATCGGCAGTGTCCTTGGAGTGGGAAAATTTTCTGACACCCATGCAGCAGCACACAGAACAGCAAGCGTGCAGATCCACCTCCAACACCGATCGCCTGGAGAAGATGGTCAAGGACTACATGTCAGATGGCGTAGCTGTGTTGAACAATCCATCTGCACCCTTCAACTATTGGGTATCGAAGCTAGACACCTGGCACAAACTGGCAATGTACGCAATAGAGGTGCTGGCTTGCCCGGCAGCCAGCGTTATGTCGGAACGCTGTTTCAGTGCTGCCGGAGGCATCGTCACAGATCGGCGGCGTATCCGCCTCTCCACAGAAAATGCAGACCGTCTGACTCAAATTAAAATGAATCAATCCTGGATTGGAAACGACTACGCAACACTCCCGGACCCCAACCAAGTAACATGAACAATGAACATCTGTGATGGGTTAGCGTTTCCGGTCCCTGTTTATTGAACCTCTCATCTGTATTACATTTATGACTGCATGGCGACAAAATGCAAATTGCTATCCGCACGCTTCTTGTCCTCATGCAAGGCCTGGGTTGTTGTGTCTCAAAGCGTGGCCTTCTCCTCCTGCGCCACCCTCCTCTTTTTCCATCACGTGTGCTGCTGCTGGGTTAGCGTTACCGGTCCCTTTTCCTGGAACCTCTTATATGTATTACATTTATGACTGCATGCCGACAAAAAGCATGTTACCTGTGCAAAGAAAACAGACATTTCCCGCATTTAAAAGACAGTTTTCCCTTTGAAACTTTAAAATCGATTTTCTCAAAAACTATAAGCTCTTTTTGCTAAAAAAAATTTTCCTCTTGTACCCACTCCCAAGGTGCACATACCCTGTAAATTTGGGGTATGTAGCATGTAAGGAGGATTTACAAAGCACGAAAGTTCGGGTCCCCATTGACTTCCATTATGTTCGGAGTTCGGCCATGTTCGGCCCGAACCCGAACATCTAGATGTTCGCCCAACACTACACGTGACCCGTTCGGCCAATCACAGCGCTAGCCGAACGTTCGGGTAACGTTCGGCCATGCGCTCTTAGTTCGGCCATATGGCCGAACAGTTTGGCCGAACACCATGAGGTGTTCGGCTGAACCCGAACATCACCCGAACAGGGTGATGTTCTGCAGAACCCGAACAGTGGCGAACACTGTTCGCCCAACACTACTGGTAGTCCCCCTTGCCCGGCGTCTGACAGCTGGCTTGGCGGAACTGTTATCTCGACAGCTGTTAACATACCGGCTGGTGGACTCTGAGGCCTTCCGAAAATTTGTGGCGATTGGGACACCACAATGGAAGATACCAGGCCGCAAATACTTTTCTCAAAAGGCGATACTCAAACTGTACCGTGATGTAGAAAGGCGAGTGTTGTAATCTCTGGCACACATCGTTGGATCAAGGGTCCATCTGACCACGGATGCCTGGTCTGCCAAGCACGGTCAGGGCAGGTACATTACTTATACGGCACATTGGGTCAACCTGGTGACCGCCGGCAAGCAGGGAGTACGTGACTGTGTAGCGGACCTAGTTTTGACACCTCCGCGGCTTGCAGGCAGGTCTGCTGCCACCTCCTCTCCTTCTTCTCCTACACCTCCTACTACATCCTCTCCAACTACACACCCCCAGCTCCCCAGGGCCTATGCTGCATGCCAGGTACGACAGTGTCACGCCATCTTGGACATGTCTTGCCTCAAAGCCCAGAGTCACACTGGAGCAGCTCTCCTAGCTGCTCTGAACAAGCAGGTGGATCAGTGACTGACCCCGCACCAACTGGAGATCGGCAACGTGGTGTGTGAGAACGGCAGCAATCTCATTTCGGCTTTGAGTTTGGGAGAGTTGACACATGTACCCTGCATGGCACATGTGCTCAATCTCATAATACAAAGATTTGTGTGCATGTACCCAGTCAGTCCAGAAAGGTGTGTGGGCATTTCAGGCAGTCTTACATGGCCATGGTGTGCTTGGCCGATATTCAGCGGAGAAACAACTTGCCGGTGAGGCGCTTGATTTGCAATAGCCTGACTTGCTGGAATTCAACACTCCTGATGTTTGACTGCCTGCTACAACAGGAGAAAGCCATCAAACAGTACCTGTACAACTACAGTGAAAGGGCATGCTCTGGTGAGCTGGGGATGTTATGGCCGAAGTACTGGACTCTCATGCGTAATGCCTGCAGGCTCATGCGTCCGTTTGAGGAGGTGAAAAACCTGGTGAGTTGCAGTGAAGGCGCCATCAGTGAATTGATCCCATATGCTTTCTTCCTGGAGCGTGCCGGGCGTAGAGAGGTAGATCAAGCTGTAGAGGGGTGTGACCAGGAACAGGAGGAGGAGGAAGAGTTTTTGGAAACATCACCTGCGGCATCATCAACCCCTGTGGCATCACAGAGGAGGGGGGAGGAGGAGAAGGAGTCGTCTGGGGAAGAGGAGTCAGGTGATGAAGGTGATTTTTTTGAGGAGGAGGCGGAAGAACAACCGCAGCAGGCATCGCAGGGGACTTGTGCTGCTCACCTTTCCTGTGGTATTGTTCGTGGCTGGGGGGAGGACGAGAACTTACCTAACATCACTGAGGAAGAGCAAGATGAGATGGCTAGTACGGCGGCATCCGCATTTGTGCAGATGGCATCTTTCATGCTGTCCAGCCTGTTGAGAGACCCCCGTATAAAAAAACTTAAGGGGAATGACCATTACTGGGTGGCAACATTACTAGACCCTAAGCACAAAGTGGCGGAGATGTTTCCAAATCACCAGAAGGCAGAAAGAATGCAGCACTTGCAGAACAAGCTGGCAACTATGCTTTACAGTGCGTTTAAGGGTGATGTCACAGCACAATGGAATAAAGGTGCCACTGCCAGTAATCTTCCTCCTTCTCCCATGTCCACGCAGGCAAGGACAGGATGCTCTAGCAATCTCATGGTGATGTCGGACATGCAGACATTCTTTACTTCAACGCCTCACCTTAGCCATTCCGGATCCAGCCTCCACCAACGCCTCGACCGGCAGGTAGCTGACTACTTGGCCTTAAGTGTGGATGTAGACACTCTGAGCAGCAATTAACCCATGGACTACTGGGTACGCAGGCTTGACCTGTGGCCAGAGCTGTTACAATTTGCCATCCAACTTCTGTCTTGCCCTGCCTCAAGCGTCCTTTCAGAAAGGACCTTAAGCGCAGCTGGAGGCATTGTCAGTGAGAAGTGAAGTCGCCTAGGTCACAAAAGTGTTCAGTACCTCACCTTTATCAAGATGAATGAGGCATGGATCCCAGAGGTCTACTGCCTGTCTGAAGACTAAGTCAGTCCCCACACACAGCATCTCTGCCTGCACGCCGTACGACTGCCTTCTGTGCCACCACCAACAGGGTCCAGGACTCCAGGTCAATTCCTGAATTTTTAAGGCCGCTGCTAGCAGTTGCCGCTATAATAATGTTTTCTGGTGCGTGTACATGCCTGCCTAATTTTTCTGGCTGCACTGCGGCTGCAACAACAAAACAAAAGGCATGTACATGTGTCAATTTCCCTTCGTGATCGTTTCTTTGCCGCGGTGAAGGGCTTGCGTATCACAATGATGCAATGACCAGCTAAATGAGTGTGTTGCGGTTGGGGGGCACACCTGACCCAAGAAGATAATAAGGTCGTTGTTTCATTGTGGACAGACCAAATTCGATCAGCTGGACACTCAGTCACTGTGGTTCTGTTATTGAGCTACCTCAGCCCGACCATATGGGCTTAAAAACCACCATCGCCTGCACTCTCGCCATGTTGCGCACCAGTCCAGCATGGTCGTCACTACACAAATAGCGCTTCGCGGTGCGTTACACCGTGAGTTTAGTCTGTCAGTGTGAAGCAGTACACTAATCAGCCCCGTTTCTATGGGCGTGCGATATGTGCAATCGCCCGGGGCGCTGGATTGTTGCGGCAGGAGCTGGGCGCAGAGATAGTGGGAGCGGGTATAATAATAATAACTCACCTTCGTTCAGCCAATCCCACGCTGCTTCAATGTACTTCCTTTCCCGGCATCTGTCTCAGTAACAGCGCCCCCTGTGATGATGTTCCGCATGTCAACACAGGGGGCGCTGTTACTGAGACAGATGCAGGGAAAGGAAGTACATTGAAGCAGCGTGAGATCGGCTATTCTGCTGAAGAAAGGTGCGTTATTACTATTATGCCCGCTCCCACCACCACTGCAGCACCTACCTATCTAAGCTATATTGCAGCACCTACCTACCTACCTAATCTATACTGCAGCACCTACCTACCTAATCTATACTGCAGCACTTTCCTACCTACCTAATCTATACTGCAGCACCTACCTACCTAACCTATACTGCAGCACCTACCTACCTAATGTATACTGCAGCACCTACCTACCTAATCTATACTGCAGCACCTACCTACCTACCTAACCTATACTGCAGCACCTACCTATCTAAGCTATACTGCAGCACCTACCTACCTACCTAATCTATACTGCAGCACCTACCTACCTACTTAATCTATACTGCAGCACCTTCCTACCTACCTAATCTATACTGCAGCACCTACCTACCTAACCTATACTGCAGCACCTATCTACCTAACCTATACTGCAGCACCTACCTACCTAATCTATACTGCAGCACCTACCTACCTACCTAATCTATACTGCAGCACCTACCTACCTAATCTATACTGCAGCACCTACCTACCTAACCAATACTGCAGCACCTACCTACCTAAGCTATACTGCAGCACCTACCTACCTAATCTGTACTGCAGCACCTACCTACCTACCTACCTAACCTATACTGCAGCACCTACCTACCTACCTAACCTATAATGCAGCACCTACCTACCTAATGTATACTGCAGCACCTACCTACCTAATCTATACTGCAGGCACCTACCTATCTAACTTATACTGGCACCTACCTATCTAAGCTATTCTGCAGTCACCTTCCTAATAAGCTATACTGCAATCCCTTACCTACCTAACCTATACAGCAGGCACCTACTTATCTAAGCTATACTGCCATCACTTACTTACCTAACCTATACTGCAGTCACCTACATAACCTATACTGGCACTTACCTATCCTGCAATCACTTACCTATCTAAGCTGTACCGCAGTCACCTACCTATCTAACCTGTACAGCAGTCACCTACCTATCTAACCTATACAGCAGTCACTTACCTACCTAACCTATACTGCAGTCACCTACCTATCTAACCTATACTGCAGTCACTTACCTACCTAAACTATACTGCAGTCACCTCATTATCTAACTTATACTGCAGTCACCTACCTATCTAACCTATACTACAGTCACTTACCTACCTTACCTATGCAGCAGACACCTACCTATCTAACCTATACTGGGGGCATCTACCTATCTAACCTATATTGCAGGCGCCTAGCTAATTAACACATACTGGTGGCACCTATGTGGCTAACCTATACTGTGGGCACCTATACCTGGCTCCACGGTGGTGGGGGGGGGGGGGGGCGGGGCGATTTTTACACTCTCGCCCTGGGTGAAGTTTAGCCTAGAAACTGCCCTGACACTAATTACACTACCTGATTAATGTATACACATGCAAGATGTTTTAAAGCACTTTAGGCCTCTAATTTAGCAATAAAATGTGATTTCTGCCTCAAACCCTGCTGTGCGGCAAATCCAGATTTTTCCCCGGGACTTTTGGCGTGTATCCCACTCCGCCATGCCCCCCTACAGGTGTTAGACCCCTTGAAACATCTTTTACATCACTTTAGTGGGCACAGTTTATGTTTGTAGTTTTGAAAGTTCACCTGCCCATTGAAGTCTATCGCGGTTCGAAAAGTTTGCATGTTCGCCAAACTTTTTTCGCATGTTCGAGTTCGGGGTTTGCGAACCAAAATCGGAGGTTCATAACAACTCTAGCTCAGAGCAGCTCAGGATGTTGTCATGAATCCACCTTTGGCTTGCTGCAGTTGAACTGCAGCCAGACAGTTCTGGATTTCTTACATGCATGTGGTTGCATAATATGGCATGCATTTGTAATGAGAGTCCTTTCCATCTACAGTCAGCTTGCGGCCTTCATTCAGCCTAAAATAGGATTGAGTGATTACCATTCAGCTGCGTAGGAATTTGCATCTCTGCTCTCTTTGGCTGATGTCCATAGAAAAGCGTGC